>NC_041393.1:364937996-364942429 GCF_002162155.2 Triticum dicoccoides | reverse complement strand
GTAGATTGTAAGCGGAAGTGTTTGACAATGTGGTTGATGTAGTCGAACTTCTTCTAGCTCCGACGGATCAAGTACCGAACGTACCATACCTCCGAGTTCTACACACGTTGAGCTCGTGACGTCCCTCGTCCTCTTGATCCAAAAAGATGTTGAGGAAGTAGATGAGTTCCGTCAGCACGACAGTGGTGGTGACGTAATCCGCGCAGGGCTTCGCCTAGGCACCGTGAGAATATGACCAGGGGTGTAAACTATGGAGGGGGGTGCGGCATATGGCTAACAATTGAATAAATATTCTGATAACACTTCCGCACTGCACTAATATATACAGCCGGTCTATTCTGCTAATACTAGCAGAATAACTATTCTGATAACACTTCCGCACTGCACGCTCAACGCAAGTGCACGTCATTTTTTGAACCAAGTGTGCTACAGTACTCACGCGAGTGAACTTCCCGTCGCAAAAAAATTGCATGTCATGTTTTTCTGGTACTGTTTTCGCTCTAATTTTTTAACAGTTTATCGGAACGAGGCGTATAATATACCGTGGGAAGGCTATGGATTAGGCACAACTTTGACATGTTAAACACTTTTCGAGATTCCTCGCGGTTTAAGAGCAGTTTTGAAAATGTTGCGACCCACAACGAGTAGCAGCGAGCGTATTTTTGTGATTTTTTCTAAACCGCTCATAGTAATAAAGCAAATGATACGCCGTTGGAAAGATATCGTCGAGGCGCATCTTTTTCATATGTATTATTTTCTCTAATTCATTACGGTTTAAGAGCAGTTTCAAATTTACTAAATCGCGGAATTACGGTTTTTTGAAATTTTTGCAATTTTCAGTACTGTTTTCGCTCTAGTTTTGTAACCGTTTGTCGAAACGAGGCATGTAATATGTCGTTGAAAAGCTGTGGACAAGGCACAACTTCCATATGTTAAAATATTTTCGAGATTACTTACGGTTTTAAGTTAATTTTGAAAATCATGCGGTGAACGACGAGTGGGAGCGGCCGTTTTTCGCGAATTTTTTACAAATTGCTGGTCGGAATTATTCAAACGAGACGCCGTTGGAAATATATCGATGAGGCACAACTTTTTCATGTAGAACACTCTCTCTAATTCTTTACGGTTTAAGAGGAATTTCAAATTTACCAAAATGCGGACAATCTGTTTTTCGCAACACCCAAATCGACGTGCGTACTTCATCCGACTGAAAACCGCACTGCTTCGGATGAAAAATAGCACTGCATTAGACCGGTAAGAAAACTGCATGGTTTGTCTTCTCAGGCATAAATTTTCTCAGATGAGCTTTTTGTGAGTTTTTGTTGTCATTTTTCTATGAAATACATAAGAACGCACTGTTTCGGACGGAAAACCGCACTGCATCAGAGAGTCAAGCAAACTTCATAATTTTCTTGTCAGGCGTAAATTTTCTCAGATGAGTTTTTGTGAGCTTTTGTTGTCACTTTTTTATGAAATACAGAAGAACGCACTGCTTCGTACTGCATCAGAAAATCAAGCAAACTTCATGATTTTCTTGTCAGGCGTAAATATTCTCAGATGAGCTTTTGTGAGTTCTTGTTGTCATTTTTTATGAACGACAGAAGAACGCACTGCTTCAGACAAAAAAACCATAATACATCTAACTGGAAAGCGGACTGTGTGAAATTTTTAAATACATTTTTGTTTTCAAATGGAGTGTACCGAAGAGTCCTTCCTAGTGGACTTTTTTGTAGACCAAAGTGCATCACATTTGTATGAATTTTTAAATGCATTTTTTTAAATGTGTGTACTGAAAAGTCTTTCGTGGTGGACTTTTTTGTAAACCAAAGTGCACCGCATTTGCATTATTTTTTAAATGTATTTTTTTAAATGGAGTGTATTGAAAAGTCCTTCGTAGTGAACTTTTTGTTCTAAACGAAGTGTACTAAAGAGTTCTTCACAGTGCACCACAATTGCATGTTTTGTATAACATTTTATTTTTAAATGAAGTATACTGAAAAGTCCTTTGTAGTGGACTTTTTGTAAGACCAAAGTGCACTTCTTTTGCATGTTTTCCTAAATGCATTTTTTAACTGAAAAACATAATGAAACTTGTAACAAATTCATATTTTTTTGGGTCCCCAACAATTTTCGAAGAAGTCTAAAAAAATGCATTTTCTGAACGCCACATGCACCGGGCGAACTACAAAACAAGATTTAGTGAGCTTCAACACCAAAATCAACAGATGCAATGCACTAGGGAACTGCAAGCCTCGTCGGAGACAGTGGCTTCCCAGCTTGGCACTGTAACACCCCTAGAAGAGAACTGCGCCACACAGGCAGAACAAGCAAAACTGAAAAAATGAAATACATGGGTGATCGGGAGCACGCTGAACACCCACAAACTCTAAACTTCACTAGGAGCACTGGACCGCACGGTCCGGCCAACTGCATGCTGTTTTTTTGCTGTTGAATTGAACCTGCAGGGCAACCAGACTGCAAAACAGGACGAGATGTCAAAGCCTGGCGAACTACACCATGCGAGATGCCAAACCGCTTGCCTGCGCAAACCGAGCTGCATGGGACGAGCTGCCGAAACTGCACATCGGTGGGCTCCGAGCTGCCCCCCTGTAGATGTGGGCTGCGGCAAGCTCCGGTCGTGTCCAAACTGAAAAAAGAAACGATTCTCTGCGCCACGCAGGCTGCTGGATCTCATGGGGGAGGTCGTCGAGCGAGGGATCATCGATGATGTTCCAGCCAAAGTCGCATGCCCGGGAAAATCAAAGATGTCGTCTTCTCGGTGGCGCGTGGGATAGAGACGGTGAACCAATGAGGAATAAGGAAAGCGAGGAGAAATTGCAGCGACGGCACACCAGCCTGAGGTGCGTGGGGTTTGTGGCTGCTGAGGTGAGCACACGCCTCCACATGCTCAAGGTCAGGACACTGGAGGAGGGGGATGCAGGCGGAGCAGGGGGTGGTGGTGGTGCGACGCGTCGAATCTCACGAGCAAGGGAAGCCGGGGTAGGTAGCTACAAGTCGAAGATGGATGGATATGGCTCGCCGGCGCAAGTAGGGGGTCGGTGGTCGCCGCGATTGGGTGCGGGTGCGGCGGTGTTTGGATCTTGGTAGGGGCAGAGCAGGGGCCGCGGTCGGGGCGGCGCGGGGCGGGGCCGTGAAGGCTGGCCGGGCGGAGCTGGGGCCGCGGTCGGGGCAGCGCGGTGCGGGGACCATGGAGGCCGGGGGTCGCGTGGCAGAGCTATGGCCGCGGCCGGAGTGGAACGCGATCGGTGCCGTGGACGCCGGTCGTCGCGGGGCGGTGCAGTAGCCGCGGCCGGGGCAGGGCGGGGGGATCCGGCCGCGCACCCATGTGTGGATCTCGACGTTGCGGCGACGGAGAGGTAGTTAGAGGAGGCGGGGCGGCCTCATGCCAGGGTGGGAGAGGAGGTGGCTCGCGGGAGGCCTTGCCTGCTCCGAACCATCGATGGAGGGTCGCATGGGGCCGTGGGTGTCTAGTTCCGGCGTGGGGAGGGAGGAGGTGTACTGCAGTGGAAGAAGGTGGTGGCAGCAGCGCACCGGTGTAGAAGGTGGAGGGATTTGGGGTGTGAGATGGGAGGCCACTAGTGG
The DNA here is from genome assembly GCF_002162155.2 of Triticum dicoccoides. Taxonomy (NCBI): domain Eukaryota; kingdom Viridiplantae; phylum Streptophyta; class Magnoliopsida; order Poales; family Poaceae; genus Triticum; species Triticum dicoccoides. Next base: position 364,938,826 of record NC_041393.1, on the reverse strand, counting down.
TGCTCGTGGCTGCCTAAGGGGCCGGGGCAGCCGGATCCTGCGCGGGCAAGGCCCTGATATCCAATTGGGTGCCCGTGCCGGACGGATCTGGGACTACTGGTGGCCGGGGCTGTGGGGGAGGCGTGCGGCGGTGGTGGCACTGTAGTTGGCTGGTCGTGGTAGCGCGCCGCCGGGGAAGGAAGGTGGGGGCGTGGTGGAGGTGGTTCTGTGGGGGTGGTTGGGCGTGGAGTGGAGTGGGGGAGAACATGGAGGAATTGAGAAGGTGGGGATGAGCACTCGAGGTGGGGTGTTGTCACAATAAGTGGGTGCTATCAGAATAAGACTCTTAAGAGCATCTGCAACAGCCGCGCTATAGCGCCGCGTGCAAAAAATCTTTTAGCGCTCGCGCTGCGACTGGTTTTGCGTGCCCGCCTGCGCTGGCTCGAGCAGCCGCGCCGCGCCGTTTCAGCAGAGCGCAAAAATATAGCGCGCGCGACTCGCCGGGCATTTTGCATATATGGATATTTTGGACAAAAATGAACATGTAAAATTTGACACAAACAAATTGATGAATAAAAGTTCATGCCCACAAGTTCATCAAAATCATGCCCACAAGTTCATCCAACCAAGTTCAAATGCAAACTAAAAGTTCAAGATATGAAAGACACATCAAGCTTCATCTTCATCTTCCTCTTCTTCGTCTTCGTCCTCATCTTCCGAAGACGACTCTTCCGCCTCCGAAGATGAACCTTCCTCCCTATCCTCATCACGCACCGCATCACACACCGCATCATGTGAAGCTCCGACGGTGTTGGCAAGATCTTCAACGGCATCTTCATGGGAATGTGTGT
>NC_041393.1:364911029-364937603 GCF_002162155.2 Triticum dicoccoides | reverse complement strand
GTGCGCGTCCATGGCGGGGGGCAGGGCGCCGGCGCCGGCGCGCGCGGGGCGTAGGACGAGGAGAGGTAGAGAGTGCGGGCGCGAGCGCTCGAGTGTGCCGCGCGCTGTAGCTGGCGCTCCAAATACACCGCGCGGATAAGTGTTTTTGACCGCGCGCCCAACCCGTTATCGCGCGCGCGCCGTTTTGGCGCGCCCGCTGGAGCGAGCCCCGGCATTGCGCGCGCGCTAAAAAGGCCTATTTTGCAGCGCGGCGCTAGTTTAGCGCGGCTGTTGGAGATGCTCTAAGGGTGTTATCATAATATACCCACTATATATATAGGTGGGAGGGGAGGAGAGGCAGCTAGGGGGCGCCCCAAGTAGGATCCGAATCCTACTTGGGGCTTCCCCAAGTTGCGCCCCCTGCCTTATTTTGCCGGAGAAGAAAAGGGTAGGGGGAAGAGAGAAGGAAGGGGGGGGCAAATCCCCTCTTTTCCTTCTCTCACTCGGCCTCCTACCATAGGTGGGGCTCCACCCCTTGTGGGTTGGTGTGCTCCCCTGTCATGGCCCATATGGCCCATATCTTCCTTTTGGGGGTTCCGGTAACCCCTCCGGTACTCCGATAAATACCCGATTCACTCTAGAACACTTTCGGTGTCCAAATACTATCGTCCTATTATCAATCTTTACCTCTCGACCAATTCAAGACTCCTCGTCATGTTCGTGATCTCATCCGGGACTCCAAACAACACTAGGTCACCAAATCACATAACTCATATAATACAATATTGTCATCGAACGTTAAGCGTGCGGACCTTATGGGTTTGAGAACTATGTAGACATGACCGAGACACCTCTCCGGTCAATAACCAATAGCGGAACCTGGATGCTCATATTGTCTCCTACATATTCTACTAAGATCTTTATCGGTCGAACCGTTATGACAACATACGTTATACCCTTTGTCTACCGGTATGTTACTTGCCCGAGATTCAATTGTCGGTATCTTCATACCTAGTTCAATCTCGTTACCGGCATGTCTCTTTACTCGTTCCATAATACATCATCCTGTAAGTAACTCGTTAGTCACTTTGCTTGCAAGGCTTCTTATGATGTGCATTACCGAGAGGGCCAAGAGATACCTCTCCAAAACTCGGAGTGACAAATCCTAGTCTAGATCTATGCCAACTCAACAAACACCTTCGGAGATACCTATAGAGCATCTTTATAATTACCCAGTTTTGTTGTGACGTTTGATAGCACATAAGGCATTCCTCCAGTATCCGGGAGTTGCATAATCTTATAGTCGAAGGAATATGTATTTGACATGAAGAAAGCAATAGCAATAAAATGAATGATCATTATGCTAAGCTAACGGGCGGGTCTTGTCCATCACATCATTCTCCTAATGATGTGATCCTGTTATCAAATGACAACACATGTCCATGGTTAGGAAACCTTAACCATGTTTGATCAACGAGTTAGTCAAGTAGAGGCTCACCAGGGACACCGTGTTTTTCTATGTATTCACACATGTATTTAGGTTTCCGATCAATACAATTCTAGCATGAATAATAAACATTTATCATGAATAAGGAAATATAAAATAATAACTTTATTATTGCCTCTAGGGCATATTTACTTCAATACTACACACGAGATCTCTTCAAGATGTTGCAACTCCTCAAACAATGCACGAAGACGGTGGAAATATACTATCAAGAAATGGAGATCGCCATGATACGAGCTAATGTCAAAGAGGATGATGAGCAAACAATGGCATGCTTCTTGAACGGCCTCAACCACCCAATAAGGAAGATCACCGATTTCCAACCCTACTCCAACCTTCTCGAGCTAGTTCATCAAGCGACCAAGGCAGAACGACAAGTACAAGAAGACTTCAAGTAAGCCAAGTATTCACCCAAGACCTACGGCTCACACACTCAAGCTACCTCTACTACGATTTTGGCACCTCCTACCTTGACTAGAGCATCACCAGGTACTAGCAACAAGTCAAGTTCCATCCAGCAAGCGTCACCTTCCTCAACACGACTTCATACAAGTAACTACAAGAACAAGACTTCTTATTCGGCGATGCCACCTGATGATACCGTCAAGAAAAGTTCTATAAAGTGCTTCACATGTGGTGGCCATGGGCACAAGTCTTTCCAATGCATCAACAGGTGAACCATGATCGCCAATTATGTTGGCAAGTATGACTCCATGAGTGAAGATGAGATGGAAGCTCTCGAGCACGCCGCCATGCACCGCCAAGTGAATGAAGAAGAAGATGCTCAAGTCTATTGTGACAATGATTCAAGTCCCGCTCTTGTGGTCTCCAAGGTCTTGACACTTCAACACAAACAAGACAAAGGCCAAAGGTGTCACGTCTTCCACACCAAGGCTGGCATCAATGGGCGCTCCGTGAAAGTCATCATCCACGAAGGAAGTTGCCACAACATGGCAAGTGACGAGCTATGTTCCAAGCTGAAATTGATCAATAAGAAGCACCCTTGCCCCTACAAGGTCCAATGGCTTAGCGACTCCGGCACAATTCAAGTATAGCACACCGTGCATGTTTCTTTCAACATCGGCGCCTACGAGGACACCATTGAGTGTGACGTGGTTCCTATGTCTGTATGCCATCTTCTCTTGGGAAGACCTTGGCAATTCGACCGCGGCATCATCCACAACGGGAGAACAAACCACTATAGCTTCAAGATGAAGGGAACGGAGTACGTGCTACGACCTATGTCACCAAGTCAAGTGATCACCGACAAGCAAGCATCCACCCATCATGGAGAGACTAGTGAGAGAGTGAACCACCACAAAGTGAGTTAGCGCCACAAGCCACAATTGAGAGACTCTTCGCCAAGAGAGAAAAACTTGGTCCTCCTAGCCACAAAAAGAGAGATGAGAGAAGTGTGTGAGAACCCATTGAGTGTCATGCACTATGTCCTATTATGCAAAGATGAGGTGGCAAAGACTAACACTCCTAGTCCTCCTCCTCTAGTGTTGTCTGATTTGTTGCAGGAATGCATGGATGTCTTTCCCGATGAGCTACCACCCGGTCTTCCTCCTATACGTGGAATCAAACATCAGATCAACCTCATCCCTGGCGCATCTCTCCCTAAAAAAGCTCCATACCGCGTCAACCCCGAAGAAACCAAAGAAATACAAAGGCAAGTCCAACATCTCATAGACCATGGACATGTGTGTGAAAGTTTGAGTCCTTGTGTCGTACCGGTCATTCTTGTGCCAAAAAGAGACGGTAGCTTTCGCATGTGTTCCGGTTAAAGACCTATCAATGCAATATTAAAATTGGCTATTATCAAATCTGCATACAAGAAGGTGATGGTAAGTTATGCCTATGGGCTTATCCGAAGCACCCGGTACTTTCATGAGTGTTATGCATTATGTGCTTCTCCCTTACATTGGCGTGTTTGTTGTGGTCTACTTTGACGACATTCTTGTGTTTAGCAAATCCCTCAAGGAACATGTAGATCATCTTAGGGCCATTTTGCAAACACTTAAGAGCGTCTCTATGCCAATATGGAGAAATGCACTTTTGGTGTTGACAAGATCGTTTTCTTTGGTTCGTTGTGTCATCAAAGGGTGTTCATGTTGATGAGTCCAAAATTGAAGCAATTAAAACTTGTCCCCAACCCACTATTTGGCAACAAGTGCGTAGTTTCCTTGGTCTAGCGGGTTTTTATCGTCGCTTTGTGAAAGACTTTAGCACTATTGCTGCACCGTTGCATGCCTATATTAAATAGATAGTTATGGTTGTTTGTTTGATTGATTGTGTGAAACTGGGTGAAATTTGAAACTTTTTGAAAGTTAAATGAGAGGGAATAAAAGGACTTTCCCAAACTTTCAATTTTGCATTTCTGATCTCCATGAATTCAAATTCGTTTCATCAGAAAACCCTAGAGTGAAGATAATATGACTTCTTCCATTTATTTAAATGAAAAGGGTTGTTGAAAATATTTGAATTTCATTTTGAAAATATTTCAAATTCAGAAACTTTAAGCAACCCAATGATTTTCATGAGAGAAGATAAAATGACGTCTTCAAATTATATGAAATATGAGTTGGAAGTTTCAAAGAAATCAAATTCAAAGTCCTTTCAAAATTATTTTCAATTTGGAGTTATCTGGTTTTTATTCAAATTATTTTTCTCCAAAAATAAAATATATGGAAATTAGGGTAAAATGATTCCTCAATAGAAATTGGAGAGAAATAAATTTGAATTTATTCTGGTATTTCCTAAAATGATTTTTATTGGATTTTATTAGAGTAGTAGCACTGTTTTATTTATTTGAATTTTTGTAGATTTTATTTGACGCTAGAAATGTTCAAATTGTAGGAAATCTTTTTCTGAAAATTTAGGTATATTATATGCCTAGGTTCTATTTTTATTTTATTTCTTTTTTTGTTTATTTTTGTTATGTTTAAAAAAACTTTTCCTCGTAGCCGACTGGGCCGGCCCAGCGCCCGAGCCAGGCCGCGGCCCAACGGCCCATCCCGCTCGTCCCCGAGCTCTGCTCGGTCTCCCGAGCGAGCACGAGGGCGCCACTGTCACCGTGCTCCGCCCGGCCTCTCGCCGCCGCCTCCTCTGCCCCCTTCCCCATGCCACCACTCGCCCTCCTCTCCTATAAATCCGGAGCCCCGAGCCCTGATTTCTCTCTCCCCCTCGCGTCGCGCCGCATCTCGCATCCGTCGCCGCGCCGCCGACCTCCAAACGCCGCCGCCACTTGCCCTCGCCGCCGCTGCACCACCGCACATCGCCGCCGGATCCGCCGCCCCGCGCCTCGCCCGCAGGACCTCGCACCCTCGCCACCACCGTCGTCTCTGCTCTGGCCGCTGCCGCCCCGACGCCCGTGCTGGAGTTCGCCGCCGGCCGGATCCGCTCCGCTGCCCGACACGCCGGTTTTTCCCGGTCCGCCGGTCGTCTTTTAGGTTTTCGGTTTTTGATTTAAAACCCAGATCTGTTATTTTTTCAGCTAGATCTAATTAGCGAACGTTTTCTGTTTAGGAAGTTTTAGTGAACGTTTTCGTTCTGTAGTAATGTTTAACGAACGTTCATTATTTAGACTTTTTCTTTCTCTGTTAGTTTAGTTAGGGACTTCTTTGTAGATGTTTTATTTACAATTTAGCCCCTAGACTTCAAACCCTCACAACTTTTCGCCCGTTTGTCCAAATCCAACGAAACCAATGCTCACTTCTGATACATACATTTTGCATCATGCTTTTATATCGATATTGGTTGCATTATGGGCTATTATTACACATTATGTCACAGTACTTATGGTTATTCTCTCTTATTTTACAAGGTTTACATGAAGAGGGAGAATGCCGACAGCTGGGATTCTGGGCTGGAAAAGTAGAAAATATTGGAGACCTGTTCTGCACAACTCCCAAAGTCCTGAAACTCCACGAAAGTCATGTTGGGAATTAATAAAAGATATCCATCGAAAGAAATACCTGAGTGGGGCCACCCACCGTCCACGAGGGTGGGGGGCACGCCCCCCTGCTTCGTGGGCCACATGACAGCCCTCCGGTGCCCATCTTCTTTTATATGAAGTCTTTTACCCTAAAAAAATCATAAGCAAGCTTACGGGATGAAACTCCGCTGCCACGAGGCGGAACCTTGGCGGAACAAATCTAGGGCTCCGGCGAAGCTGTTCTGCTGGGGAAACCTCCCTCCGGGAGGGGGAAATCATCACCATCATCATCACCAACGATCCTCTCATCGGGAGGGGGTCCATATCCATCAACATCTTCACCAGCACCATCTCCTCTCAAACCCTTGTTCAGCTCTTGTATCCAATCTTTGTATCCAAACCTCATATTGGTACATGTGGGTTGCTAGTAGTGTTGATTACTCCTTGTAGTTTATGCTAGTTGGTTTATTTGGTGGAAGATCATATGTTCAGATCCTTAATACATATTAATACTCCTCTGATTATGAACATGAATATGCTTTGTGAGTAGTTACGTTTGTTCCTGAGGACATGGGTGAAGTCTTGCTATTAGTAGTCATGTGAATTTGGTATTCGTTCGATATTTTGATGAGATGTATGTTGTCTCTCCTCTAGTGGTGTTATGTGAACGTCGACTACATGACACTTCACCATCATTTGGGCCTAGAGGAAGGCATTGGGAAGAAATAAGTAGATGATGGGTTCCTAGAGTGACAGAAGCTTAAACCCTAGTTTATAAGTTGCTTCGTAAGAGGCTGATTTGGATCCACTTGTTTCATGCTATGGTTAGGTTTACCTTAATACTTCTTTTGTAGTTGCGGATGCTTGCAATAGGGGTTAATCATAAGTGGGATGCTTGTCCAAGAAAGGGCAGTACCCAAGCACCGGTCCACCCACATATCAAATTATCAAAGTAACGAACGCGAATCATATGAGCATGATGAAAACTAGCTTGTTGATAATTCCCATGTGTCCTCGGGAGCGCTTTACTCATTATAAGAACTTGTGCAGCCTTGTCCTTTGCTACAAAAAGGATTGGGCCACCTTGCTGCACCTTATTTACTTTCATTGCTTGTTACCTGTTAAAAATTATCTTATCACAAAACTATCTGTTACCTACAATTTCAGTGCTTGCAGAGAATACCTTACTGAAAACCGCTTGTCATTTCCTTCTGCTCCTCATTGGGTTCGACACTCTTACTTATCGAAAGGACTATGATAGATCGCCTACACTTGTGGGTCATCAAGACTCTTTTCTGGCACCGTTGCCGGGGAGTGAAGCGCCTTTGGTAAGTGGAACTTGGTAAGGAAACATTTATATAGTGTGCTGGAATTTACTGTCACTTGTTACTATGGAAACTAATCCTTTGAGGGGCTTGTTCGGGGTATCTTCACCTCGACCAGTAGAGCAAAGAGTTGCTCCTGGACCTAATGAACCTACTTAAAATGTTTATTTTGAAATCCCTTCGGGTATGGTAGAGAAACTGCTAGCTAATACCTTTGCAGGAGATGGAACATTGCATCCCGATTTACACCTTATCTATGTGGATGAAGTTTATGAATTATTTAAACTTGAAGGTATGCCCGATGATGTTATTAAGAAGAAGGTTTTCCCTTTATCTTTGAAGGGAGACACATTGACATGGTATAGGCTATGTGATGATATGGGATCCTGGGACTATAAACGATTGAAATTGGAATTTCACCACAAGTTTTATCCTATGCATCTTGTTCATCTTGATCGCAATTATATATATAATGTTTGGCCTCGCGAAGGAGAAAGCATCGCTCAAGCTTGGGGGAGGCTTAAGTCAATGTTATATTCATGCCCCAATCATGAGCTCTCAAGAGAAATGATTATTCAAAACTTTTATGCACCATGCTTGATACTTCTTGTGCTGGGTCTTTTATGATGAATACTATTGAATTCAAATGGGATTTATTGGAAAGAATTAAACGCAACTCTGAAGATTGGGATTCTGACGATGGTAAGGAGTCATGTATGACACCTAAGTTTGATTGTGTTAAATCTTTTATGGATACCGATGCTTTTCGTGGATTTAGCACTAAATATGGACTTGACTCTAAGATAGTAGCTTCTTTCTGTGAATCTTTTGCTACTCATGTTGATCTCCCTAAGGTGAAGTGGTTTAAATATAATCCTCCCATTGAAGTGAACGTAGTTGCACCTGTTACAGTTGAAGAAAAGACTATCACTTATAATGATCCTGTTGTTCCTACTACTTATATTGAGAAACCACCTTTCCCTGTTAGCATAAAGGATCATGCTAAGGCTTCAACTGTGGTTCGTAAGAGTAATACTAGAACATATACACCTCCCGAGCAAGTTAAAGTTGAACCTAGTATTGCTATGGTTAGAGATCTCTTGGTTGATAATATTGATGGGCATGTTATTTATTTCTATGATCAAGTTGCTAGAATTGCTAGACCCGATGCTAAGAAACATAGACTTGTTGTAGGCATGCCTGTTATTTCTGTTAAAATAGGAGATCATTGTTATCATGGCTTATGTGATATGGGTGCTAGTGCTAGTGCAATACCTCATTCCTTATATGAAGAAATTATGCATGATATTGCACGTGCTGAGATAGAAGATATTGATATTACAATTAAGCTTGCCAATAGAGATACTATTTCACCAATTGGGATTGTTAGAGATGTTGAAGTCTTGTTTGAGAAAATTAAATATCCTGCTGATTTTCTTGTTCTTGGTTCCCCACAAGATGTCTTTTGTCCCATTATCTTTGGTAGACCCTTCTTGAATACTGTTAATGCTAAGATGGATTGCGAAAAGGATGTTGTTATAATTGGCTTAGGGGATATGTCTCATGAGTTTAACTTTGCTAAATTTCGTAGACAACCTCATGATAAAGAATTGCCTAGTAAGGATGAAATTATTGGTCTTTCTTCTATTGCCATGCCTCCTACTGATCCTTTAGAACAATATTTGCTAGACCATGAAAATGATATGTTTATGAATGAAAGAAGGGAAATAGATGAAGTATTCTTTAAACAGTGAAACACAACTTGCCTGTTAAAATCTTAGGGGATCCTCCACCACCGAAGGGTGATCCCATGTTTGAGCTTAAACCATTACCTGATACTCTTAAATATGCTTATCTTGATGAAAATAAGATTTATCCTGTTATTATTAGTGCTAACCTTTCATAGCAGGAAGAGGAAAGATTATTGAAAACTCTGAAGAAGCACTGTGCTGCTATTGGATATACTCTTGATGATCTTAAGGGCATTAGTCCCACTCTATGACAACACAAACTAAAATTGGAGGAAGACGCCAAACCAGTCATTGATCACCAACGATGATTAAATCCTAAGATGAAGGAAGTGGTAAGAAAAGAAATACTAAAGCTCCTTGAGGCAGGTATTATTTATCCCGTTGCTGATAGTAAGTGGGTAAGTCATGTCCATTGTGTCCCTAAGAAGGGAGGTATTACTATTGTTCCTAATGATAGAGATGAATTGATGCCGCAAAGAATTATTACAGGTTATAGGATGGTAATTGATTTCCGGAAATTAAATAAAGCTACTAAAAAAGATCATTACCCTTTACCTTTTATAGATCAAATGCTAGAAAGACTATCCAAACATACACATTTTTGCTTTCTAGATGGTTACTCTGGTTTCTCTCAAATACCTGTGTCAGCAGAGGATCAAGAAAAAACCACTTTTACTTGCCCTTTCGGTACCTTTTCTTATAGACATATGCCTTTTGGTTTATGTAATGCACCTGCTACCTTTCAAAGATGCATGATGGCTATATTCTCTGGCTTTTGTGAAAAGATTTGTGAGGTATTAATGGATTATTTCTCCGTTTATGGATCCTCTTTTGATGATTGTTTGAGCAACCTTGAACGAGTTTTGCAGAGATGTGAAGACACTAGTCTCGTATTGAATTGGGAGAAGTGCCACTTTATGGTTAATGAATGCATTGTCTTGGGGCATAAAATTTCTGAAAAAGGTATTGAAGTCGATAAGCTAAGGTTGATGCTATTGAAAATATGTCGTGTCCCAAGGACATTAAAGGTATAAGAAGCTTCCTTGGCCATGCCGGTTTTTATAGGAGGTTCATTAAGGACTTTTTAAAATTTCTAGGCATCTGACTAATCTATTACAAAAAGATATTCCTTTTGTCTTCGATGATGATTGTGTAGAAGCATTTGAAATAATTAAGAAATCTTTGATTTCTGCACCTATTATTCAGCCACCTGATTGGAATCTACCCTTTGAAATTATATGTGATGCTAGCGATTATGCTGTAGTTGTTGTTTTAGGACAACGAATTGATAAAAAACTGAATGTTATGCTAGTAAAACTCTAGTCACCGCTCAGAGAAATTATGCTACTACTGAAAAACAATTCTTAGCAGTTGTATTTTCTTGTGATAAGTTCAGACCTTATATTGTTGATTCTAAAGTAACTATTCACACTGATCATGCAGCTATTAAATATCTTATGGAAAAGAAAGATGCTAAACCTAGACTTATTAGATGGGTTCTCTTGCTTCAAGAATTTGATTTGCATATTATTGATAGAAAGGGAGCTAAGAACCCCGTTGTAGACAACTTGTCTAGGTTAGAGAGTGTACTTGATGACCCACAACCTATTGATGATAGCTTTCCTGATGAACAATTAGCTGTCATAAATGCTTCTCATACTACTCCATGGTATGCTGATTATGCTAATTACATTGTCGCTAAATTTATACCACCTAGTTTCACATACCAGCAAAAGAAAAAGTTTTTCTATGATTTAAGACATTAGTTCTGGGATAACCCACACTTTTATAAACAAGGAGTAGATGGTGTTATTAGATGTTGTGTGCCTGAGCATGAACAGGAACAAATCCTATGCAAGTGTCACTCCGAGGCATATGGAGGAACCACGCTGGAGATAGAACTGCACATAAGGTATTGCAATCCGATTTTTATTGGCCCACTCTCTTCAAAGATGCCCGTAAGTTTGTCTTGTCTTGTGATGAATGTCAAAGAATTAGTAATATTAGTAGACGTCAAGAAATGCCTATGAATTATTCTCTTGTTATTGAACCATTTGATGTTTGGGGCTTTGATTATATGGGGCCGTTTCTTGCCTCTAATGGATACACACATATTTTAGTTGCTATTGATTACATTACTAAGTGGGTAGAAGCTATTCCAACTAGTAGTGCTGATCATAACACCTCTATTAAGATGCTTAAAGAAGTTATTTTTCCGAGGTTTGGAGTCCCTAGATACTTATGACTGACGGTGGCTCACATTTTATTCATGGTGCTTTTCGTAAAATGCTTGCTAAGTATGACGTTAATCATAGAATTGCATCTCATATCACCCACAGTCTAGTGGTCAAGTAGAATTGAGTAATATAGAGCTTAAATTAATCTTGCAAAAGATAATTAATAGATCTAGAAAGAATTGGTCCAAGAAACTTGATGATGCATTATGGGCTTATAGAACTGCATATAAGAATCCTATGGGTATTCTCCATATAAAATGGTTTATGGAAAAGCATGTCACTTAACTCTCGAACTTGAACATAAGGCATATTGGGCCATTAAAGAGCTCAATTATGCTTTCAAACTTGCCGGTAAGAAGGGGATATTTGACATCAGCTCACTTCTGAATGGAGAACCCTGGCCTACGAGAATGCCAAACTGTAAGAAAAAGTTAAAAGATGGCCTGACAAGAGGTACAAAAGCGTGAGTTTAACATAGGTGATTATGTCTTGCTTTTCAACTCTCATTTAAGATTTTTTTGCAGGAAAGGGAAGGTCCTTACGTTATCGAGGAGGTCTATCATTCCAGTGCCATAAAAACCAACAACTTCGAAGGCACAAATCCGAAGGTGGTGAACGGTCAAAGAATCAAACATTATATATCAGGTAACCCATTAAATGTTGAAACTAATATTATTGAAACCATAACCCCGGAGGAATACATAAGAGACACTTTCCCGAACGTTTCTGACTCCGAAAAGGAATAGGTATGTGGTACGGTAAACCGACTCCAAAACAATTCTAATGGCAATTTTTCTCCGTTTTGGAATATTTAAGAAAATAGAAAAAATAAGAAGTAGTCCGGGAAGGACACGAGGCATCCACGAGGGTGGAGGGCGCCCTACACCTTGGGCGTGCCCCCTACCTCGTGGGCACCTCGTGTGCTCTCCGGACTCCGTTTTCTTGCATGATACTTCTTTTGGTCGGTAAAAATTCATTATATAATCTCCCAAAGGTTTTGACCATCGTACCATGCAAAAATCCTTTGTTTTTGTTTCGAGTTGTTTCTATTGCAGATTTAGAGCAAGATGTCTTCTCAAGAGTCAGTCGGGGAGAGTGGGGTGTCTCACCCGACGCTAGGTCCAGGAGCAAACAACGATGCTTATAACTTTGGACCATCAACAGAGGATGAGATGGAGGCCGACTTGAAAATGATAGATGCCATGGAGGAGGATCAAGAAGTTACCTCTCGCTTCCAAGCAGGATTCATGATGGGGGAACTACAGAGCTCAGCTATTCCCAACTCGGTCATCCCCTCCAATGTTAAATTTCTTTCTTATGAAAATATGAAAAAGAGTGTCACTTGTTCTCCGGCAGCTATGCAACATCCTTGGGTAAAAGGAGCTTTAGCCATCACGGGTAAGCTCCGCGACAAAAATATGGACCTCAAGCAACAAGTCAATAAGCTCGTGGAGGAGAATCGTATCTTGAGGGGCATCATCGCCAAGAAGATCACACCACCAACTCCGAAGAAGGAGACATAATCACATGGGTATGGGCACTCCCCTTGGCAATTGCCAAGCTTGGGGGAGTTGCCCCGGTATTGTATCACCATCACACTCCTATATTTACCGTTTTACTTAGTTAGATCCTTTTGGTAATATCTTGATCTAGTAGAATAAAGTTTGGTATGAATTACTTTTGAGTTTTGCTTTGTGATCCCTCTATGTAATCAAGTCCTTGAGCTATATATAATAAAGATTAGTGTTGAGTCAAGGGCTTTGCTATCTTGCTATGATTTTGAAGGAATAAATAAAAAAGAATAAAAAGAAATAAAAGAGACCATATTGATCTTATGGATAGTAATGACTTTACATATAAAGATTATGATGATTAAAAGTTGTTGAGAGTTGGCAAACATAGTTTTGGTCATTGTTGCAATTAATAGGAAGTAATAAAGAAAGAGAGGTTTCACATATAAATATACTATCTTGGACATCTTTTATGATTGTGAGCACTCATTAAAGTATGACATGCTAAAGAGTTGATCTTGGACAAGGAAGACAATGTAATGGGTTATGTTTTCTCACATCTCAATTAAAGTATATTGTCATGGATCATTCAAACATATTGAGCTTGCCTTTCCCCCTCATGCTAGCCAAATTCCTTGCACCAAGTAGAGATACTACTTGTGCTTCCAAACATCCTTAAACCCAGTTTTGCCATGAGAATCCACCATATCTACCTATGAATTGAGTAAGATCCTTCAAGCAAGGTGTCATATTGCATGCAATAAAAATTGCTCTCTAAATATGTATGACTTATTAGTGTGGAGAAAATAAGCTTTATACGATCTTGTGATATGGAAGTAATAAAAGCGACAGACTGCATAATAAAAGTTCATATCACAAGTGTCAATATAAAGTGACACTATTAGGAAAAGGCATGCTAGTGGCGCACCTGTTTTGCCTACTAATGGAGCACTACACGTGCGCCACTAGCACCACACCATTAGAATTTTGTACTAATGGCGCACTTAGTATACCAGATAGTAATGGCGCACCATACCGTTAGTATAGCCCATGGTGCGCCATTATTATCTGACTTAGTAATGGCGCACCACATAGTAGTGCGCCATTACTAACAATTTTTTTCATTTTTTTTTCAGAATTTTTTTTTCAATTTTTTCTTAATCTCGGGTCACTATTGCTTAATCTCGGGTCAATATGCTTAATCTCAAGTCAAATCGCACTAAGTGGTCAAACTTCCCGGAAGGTCACCCATCCTCACACTACTCCAGCCCGAGCATGCTTAACTTCGCAGTTCTATCCAACCCCAGCACCACCTCACTTAACAGGCACTTGTTGATATATCTATCATATCAATCCTATTAAACCTTGTTGATGTCTAGGACTTTGTTCATGTTCATGAGTATGATGAAATTTTGAAAAATATTTCAAACTTCCCGGTCATATTATGTATCATTTTTTGAAAAAAAATCCAAAAAAAAATTCGAAACCAATTTTTTTTCTGTTACCAGTGGCGCACCTAGCAAACGGTGCGCCACTAGTAAGTTTGAAATTTTTTGAATTTTTTTGCCTCTAGATCTTGAAAGCCCCGTAACTTTTTCTGTTAGGTTTTTGAGGATTTTGAAAATGTTTAACTGGGTTCCCCTGGTTAAATTCGGATGTAACTTTTCGAGTAGATGATTTTTCATATAAAAACTTTTTAATCCGAGTTCGTATGCAAAGGTTATGCCCATTTTACAAATTCCAGAGAGATTTTGCAAATAAAGTCGAAACTCATATTTGTAAATTTTCCCAACAATAGACCACATATCACATGGTAAACTTATTTTCTTTTATTTTTTTGACATTTCCATCATTTTCTTTTATTTTTCTAAAACTAAAAAGGCGGTCCATGAGGGGGGGTGCATTCGATGGAATTTTTGGGCCAAGTTAGTAATGGCGCACTGTGGGAGTGGTGCGCCATTACTAGTTCAACTATTAAAACTAGTAATGGCGCACCACACACACGGTGCGCCATTACTAGTTTTGAAAAGTAAAATTGGAAAAAAAATTGAAAAAAAATTGAAAAAAAATTACTAGTGGCGCACCGTGGATGTGGTGTGCCATTACTAGTTTAACTACTAATGGCACACTATCCCCTGGTGCGCCATTACTAGTTTTAAAAAAAATAAAAAAATTGAAAAAAATACTAGTGGCGCACCGTGGATGTGGTGTGCCATTACTAGTTTAACTAGTAATGGCACACTATCCCCTGGTGCGCCATTACTAGTTTTGAGAAAAATAAATAAAAAAAGAATTGTTACTAGTGGCGCACCGTGGATGTGATGTGCCATTAGTATTTGGATACTAATGGCGCACCAACACATGGAGCACCATTAGTATATAGTAGTGGCGCACCACATGTCTGGTGCGCCATTAGTGTCCATATCATTTATAGCCCACACTCTACTTTTATTTGCATCTTTACTTTTCCTATATATATTATAAAATACCAAAAATATATTTATCTTATCATATTATCTCTATCAGATCTCACTTTCGCAAGTGGCCGTGAAGGGATTGACAACCCCTTTATTGCGTTGGTTACGAGTTCTTGTTTGTTTCTGTAGGTGTGTGGGACTTTTGAGGAGCCTCCTACTGGATTGATACCTTGGTTCTCAAAAACTGAGGGAAGTACTTACGCTACTATTATTGCATCACCCTTTACTCTTCAAGGAAAACCAACGCAAGCTCAAGACGTAGCAAGAAGGATTTCTGGCGCTGTTGCCGGGGAGGTCTTCGCTCAAGTCAAGACATACCAAGTACCCATCACAAACTCATCTCCCTCGCATTTACATTATTTGCCATTTGCCTCTCGTTTTTCTCTCCCCCACTTCACTCTTGCCGTTTTATTCGCCCTCTCTTTCCCAATCTCCTCTCTCTTTCGCTTGCCCTGTTGTTTGCTTGTGTGTTGGATTACTTGTCGCGATGGCACAAGATAATACCAAATTGTGTGATTTTTCCAATACCAATAATAATGATTTCCTTAGTACTCCGATTGCTCCTATTAATGATGTTGAGTCTTCTGAAATCAATGTTGCTTTGCTGAATCTTGTTATGAAAGATCAATTCTCCGGCCTTCCTAGTGAAGATGCCGCTACCCATCTAAACAACTTTGTTGATTTGTGTGAGATGCAAAAGAAGAAAGATACAGATAATGATACTGTTAAATTGAAGTTATTTCCGCTTTCACTTAGAGATCGTGCTAAAGTTTGGTTTTCCTCTTTGCCTAAGAATAGTATTGATTCATGGAATAAGTGCAAAGATGTTTTTATCTCTAAGTATTTTCCTCCCACTAAGATCATCTCTCTTAGGAACGATATTATGAATTTTAAACAACTTGATCATGAGCATGTTGCCCAATCTGGGGAAAGAATGAAATTGATGATTCACAATTTCCCTACTCATGGTTTGAATTTATGGATGATCATACAAAAAATTTATGCCGACTTGAATTTATCTTCTAGAAATCTTTTAGATTCGGCCGCGGGAGGCACGATTATGGAAATCACCTTAGGAGAAGCTACTAAACTCCTTGATAATATTATGGCTAATAATTCTCAATGGCGCACCGAAAGATCTTCTAGTAAAAAAATGCATGCTATAGAAGAAATTAATGTTTTGAGTGGAAAGATGGATGAACTTATGAAATTGTTTGCTACTAAGAGTGCTTCTATTGATCCCAATGATATGCCTTTGTCTACTTTGATTGAGAATAATAATGAATCTATGGATGTGAATTTTGTTGGTAGGAATAATTTTGGTAACAATGCCTATAGAGGAAACTTTAATCCTAGACCGTACCCTAGCAATTCCTCTAATAATTATGGAAATTCCTACAATAATTCTTATGGTAATTATAATAAAATGCCCTCTGATTTTGAGAATAGTGTGAAAGAATTTATGATCTCTAAAAAAATTAATGCCATGCTTGAAGAAAAATTGCTTAAAGTTGATGATATGACTAGGAACGTTGATAGACTTTCACTTGATGTCGATTCTTTGAAACTTAGATCTACTTCTCCTAAGCATGATATTAATGAGTCTCTTAGAGCCATGATAAGTTCCATTGATGAGTGCAAAGAAAGAACCACTAGATTGCGTGCTAAGAAAGATTGCTTTGTAAAAGCTTGTTCTTCTAGTTTCCATGAAAATAATGATGAAGATCTAAAAGTTATTTATGTGTCCCCTATTAAATCTTTGTTTTGCAATATGAATCTTAATAATGATGGGACTAGAGATGAGTCAACTTTAGTTAAAAGGCGTCCCGGTGATTCGGAGTTCTTGGATTTTTATGCTAAAATTGGTAAAAGTGGGATTAGAGAGGTCAAGACTTTAATAGCATTGAACCCACTATCTTGGATTTTAAGGAAATTAATTTTGATAATTGTTCTTTAGAAGATTGTATTTCCTTGTTGCAATCCGTTGTGAATTCTCCTCATGCTTATAGTCAAAATAAAGCTTTTACCAAACATATTTTTGATGCCTTGATGCAATCTTTTGATGAAAAACTTAATTTGGAAGTTTCTATACCTAGAAAACTTAACGATGAGTGAGAACCTACTATAAAGATTAAAATTAAAGAACATGAGTGTTATGTCTTGTGTGATTTGGGTGCTAGTGTTTCCATGATTCCGAAAACTTTATGTGATATTCTAGGTTTCCATGATCTTGATGATTGCTCTTTAAATTTGCACCTTGCGGATTCCACCATTAAAAAGCCAATGGTAAGGATCAATGATGTTCTCATTGTTGCAAATAGGAATTTGGGGTCCGTAAATTTTATTGTTCTTGATATAGATTGCAATCTTTCTTGTCCTATTATTCTTGGTAGACTTTTCCTTAGAACGATTGGTGCGATTATTGATATGAAGGAAGGGAATATTAGATTCCAATTTCCATTAAGGAAAGGCATGGAGCACTTTACAAAAAAGAAATTCAAATTACCTTATGAATCTATCATGTGAGCTACTTATGAATTGAGTCCCAAAGATGGCACTACTTAGATCTATCCTCGCTTTTATGCCTAGCTAGGGGCGTTAAACGATAGCGCTAGTTGGGAGGCAATCCAATTTTATTTGTGTTTTTGTTTTTGCTTCTATTTAGTAAGATATTTTGCATCTACCTTCTTTTTAGATGTGTTTTTATGTTTTAATCAGTGTTTGTGCCAAGTAGAACCTATAGGATAACCTATGGTGATAGTTAATTTGATTCTGCTGAAAAAAAGAAACTTTGCACGCACGAAAATAATTTTAGTAATTCACAGGAACGTGATTTTGCATTGATTCTTTTTGCTGTAGAACAATAGACAAATTTCCCAGGACTTCCTATTTTGGTAGGAGTTTTAGAGTTCCAGAAGTATTCGAGAGTTACAGATTGCTACAGACTGTTCTGTTTTTGACAGATTCTGTTTTTCGTGTGTTGTTTGCTTATTTTGATGCATCTATGGCTAGTATGTAAGGGTATGAACAATAGAGAACTTGAAATACAGTAGGTTTAACACCAATATAAATAAATAATGATTTTATTACAGTACCTTATGTGGTGGTTTTTCTTTCTTTCACTAACGGAGCTTATGAGATTTCCTGTTGAGTTTTGTGTTGTGAAGTTTTCAAGTTTTGGTAAAGATTTGATGGACTATGGAATAAGGAGTGGCAAGAGCCTAAGCTTTGGGATGCCCATGGCACCCCAAGACATTCAAGAATAGCCAAAAGCCTAAGCTTGGGGCTTCCCCGGGAAGGCATCCCCTCTTTCGTCTTTGTTCATTGGTAACTTTACTTGGAGCTATATTTTTATTCGCCACATGATATGTGTTTTGCTTGGAGCGTCTTGTATGATATTAGTCTTTGCCTTTTAATTTACCACAATTATCCTTGCTGTACACACCTTTTGGAAGAAACCCACTTGTTTGGAATTTATTAGAATACTCTATGTGCTTCACTTATATCTTTTGACCTAGATAGTTTTTGCTCTAGTGTTTCACTTATATCTTTTAGAGCACGGCGGTGGCTTAATTTTGTAGAAATTGTTAGTCTCTCATGCTTTACTTATATTATTTTGAGAGTCTCTTAGAACATCATGTCATTTTCTATGGTTATAAAATTGGTCCTAGAATGATGAGCATCCAAGTTGGGTATAATAAAAACTATCATAGGAAGTGAATTGGATGCTATGATCAATTTGATACTTGATAATTGTTTTGAGATATGTAGGTAGTGATATTAGAGTAATGCTAATTGGGTGATTATGAATTTAAAGAATGCTTGTGTTGAAGTTAGCAAGTCCCGTAGCATGCACGTATGCTGAAAGTTGTGTAACAAATTTAAAACATGAGGTGTTCTTAGATTGTGCATCCTTATGAGTGGCGGTCGGGGGTGAGCGATGGTCTTTTCCTACCAATCTATCCCCCTAGGAGCATGCGCGTAGTGCTTGGTTTTTGATAACCTATAGATTTTTGCAATAAGTATATGAGTTATTTTTGACTAATTTTGAGTCCATGGATTATACGCACTCTCATCCTTCCATCATTGCTAGCCTCTTCGGTACCGTGCATTGCCCTTTCTCACCTTGAGAGTTGGTGCAAACTTCGACAGTGCATCCAAACCCCGTGATACGATATGCTCTATCGCACATATACCTCCTTATATCTTCCACAAAACAGCCACCATACCTACCTATTATGGCATTTCCATAGCCATTCCGAGATATATTGCCATGCAACTTTCCACCGTTCCATCTATCATCATGACACACATTTTCATTGTCATACTGCCTTGCATGATCATGTAGTTGACATCGTATTTGTGGTAAAGCCACCATGCATAATTTTTCATACATGTCACTCTTGATTCATTGCCCATCCCGGTACACCACCGGAGGCATTCACATAGAGTCATATCTTGTTCTAGTTTTTGGTTGTAATTCATGAGTTGTAAATAAATATAAGTGTGATGATCATTATTATTAGAGCATTGTCCCCAAATAAAAAAAAGAAAGGCCAAATAAAAAAAGGAAAGGCCAAATAAAAAAAAGAAAGGCCAAAAAAGGCCCAAAAATAAATAAAAAAGGGGCAATGTTATTATCTTTTTTCCACACTTGTGCTTCAAAATAGCACCATGTTCTTCATATAGAGAGTCTCATATGTTATCACTTTCATATACTAGTGGGAATTTTTCATTATAGAACTTGGCTTGTATATTCCTACGACGGGCTTCCTCAAAATGCCCTAGGTCTTCCTGAGTAAGCAAGTTGGATGCACACCCACTAGTTTCTTTTGTTGAGCTTTCATACATTTATAGCTCTAGTGCATCAGTTGCATGGCAATCCCTCTCCTCATGTTGACATCAATTGATGGGCATCTCCATAGCCTGTTGATTATCCTCGTCAATGTGAGACTTTCTCATTTTTTGTCTTCTCCACACAATCCTCATCATCATATTCTATTCCACCCACAGTGCTATATCCATGGCTCACGCTCATGTATTGCGTGAAAGTTGAAAAAGTTTGAGATTATTTAAGTACGACACAATTTCTTGGCTTGTCATCGGGGGTGTACAAGATGGGAGCATTTTTGTGTGACGAGAATGAAGCATAGCCTAACTATATGATTTTGTAGGGATAAACTTTCTTTATCCATGTTATTTTGAGAAGACATGATTGCTTTGATTAGTATGCTTGAAGTATTACTATTTCTTATGTCAATATGAACTTTTATTTTGAATCATTTGGATCTTAACATTCATGCCACAATAAAAAAAATTACATTGAGAATTATGCTAGGTAGCATTCCACATCAGAAATTCTGTTTTTATCATTTACCTACTCGAGGACGAGCGGGAATTAAGCCTGGGGATGCTTGATACGTCTCCAGCGTTTTCTATAATTTTTGATTGTTCCATGCTATCATATTACCCGTTTTAGATGTTTATGGGCTTTACTTTACACATTTATCATTTTTGGGACTAACCTACTAGCCGAAGGCCCAGCCCGTATTGTTGTTTTGTTGCCTATTTCAGTGTTTTGAAGAAAAGTAATATCAAACGAAGTCCAAATGGAATGAAACCTCCGGGAGCGTGATTTTTGGAATTGGAACGAACGTGATCCAGAGGACTTGGAGTGGAAGTCAAGAAACAACCGAGGCGGCCACGAGGGTGGAGGGCCCCCCCCCTACTTGGCTCGCCCCTGTCTTGTGGGCCCCTCGGGAGTCCACCGACCTACTTCTTCCTCCTATATATACCCATGTACCCCGAAAACATCAGAAGCGACCACGAAAAACTATTTCCACCGCCGTAGCCTTCTCTATCCGCGAGATCCCATCTTGGAGCCTTCACCGGTGCTTTGCCGTAGGGGGAATCGACCATGGAGGGCCTCTACATCATCTCCAAGGCCTCTCTGATGAGTTTAGTAGTTTACCACAGACCTTCGGGTCCATAGTTATTAGCTAGATGGCTTCTTTTCTCTCTTTGAATCTCAATACCATGTTCTCCTCGATCTTCTTGGACATCTATTCGATGTAACTCTTTTTGCGGTGTGTTTGTCGAGATCCAATGAATTGTGGGTTTATGATCAAGTTTATCTATGAGAAATATTTGAATCTCCGCTGAATTCTTTTATGTGTGATTAAGTTATCTTTGCAAGTCTCTTCGAATTATCAGTTTGGTTTGACCTACTAGATTGATATTTCTTGCAATTGGAGAAGTGCTTAGCTTTGGGTTCCACTACTGGAATCTGGAACTTTGCCATCTGCCATGGTAGATGGCAAAGGCATGGTCGACGGATGGTAAAGGCTTTGCCATCTGCCAGCAGATGGCAAACAGTTTGTCTGAAACCCTGCCGGCAAACGCTTCTTTGCCGTCTGCTGGCTGATGGCAAAGAGCTTGTGCCTTTGCCATCACCTGGCAGATGGCAAAGCCTCTTAATGGGGTTAGCCTTGTTAGAAGGCTAACGACATACTTTGCCGTCTGCCAGCAGATGGCAAAGGCTGTAGGCTCTTTGCCATCTGCCAGCAAATGGCAAAGGCTTCAGGCTCTTTGCCGTCTACTTAGCTTTGGGTTCAATCTTGCGGTGTCCTTTCCCAGTGACAGCAGGGGCAGCAAGGCACATATTGTATTGTTACCATGGAGGATAAAAAGATGGGGTTTATATCATATTGCATGAGTTTATCCCTCTACATCATGTCATCTTTCTTAATGCGTTACTCTGTTCTTTATGAACTTAATACTCTAGATTCATGTTGTATAGCGGTCGATGTGTGGAGTAATAGTAGTAGATGCAGGCAGGAGTCGGTCTACTTGTCACGGACGTGATGCCTATATACATTATCATGCCTAGATAATCTCATAATTATTCGCTTTTCTATCAATTGCTCGACAGTAATTTATTCACCCACCGTAATACTTATTCTATCTTGAGAGAAGCCACTAGTGAAACCTATGTCCTCCGGGTCTATGTTTTATCATATAAGCTTTCACTCTACTTTTATTAGCATCTTTACTTTTCCTATCTATATTATGAAATACCAAAAATATATTTATCTTATCATATTATCTCTATCAGATCTCACTTCCGCAAGTGGCCGTGAAGGGATTGACAACCCCTTTATTGCGTTGGTTGCGAGTTCTTGTTTGTTTGTGTAGGTGCGTGCAACTTTTGAGGAGCCTCCTACTGGATTGATACCTTGGTTCTCAAAAACTGAGGGAAATACTTACGCTACTATTGCTGCATCACCCTTTCCTCTTCAAGGAAAACCAACACAAGCTCAAGACGTAGCAGGACCGACGAGAACAACTCGGTGGGACCGATGTGCTAGGGCTTAGGGAAAACATCAACTTGGTGGCACCGATTGCATCAACTCAGTTAGAGCAAACTGAAGCAATAAGGCAACAGAGAGGATGTCAAGCAAACTCGATGGGACCGATCGCACATTTCGGTGAGACCGAAATAGTTGCAACAGGCAGCAGAGAGTTTGCAAGGCCATCTCGGTGAGACCGAGATCCGTATCGGTGTGACTGAATTGTCTAGGGTTTCTGGCAGTGGCTATGTAAAATGAACTCGGTGGTGCGAGATGGGAGATTTTGGTGTGGCCGAGTTTGACTTTGAGTTTTGGACTTATTTGGAAATGAGAAAGTGGTTGAAGGTTTTGGAGCAATATCACTAAGCACTTTGAGCAAGTTGACCATTAAGCAACACCTCATCCCCTTTTAATTGGCTTTCCTATGGACTCAATGTGATCACTAAAATATAAATGAAGAGTCTTGAGCTTTTGCCAACATGTGTCCTTAGCATTTTGAGGGGTCCACATCTCTAGTCCATGCCATGACATTCATTGAACTTTCTAAAATATTAAACTTGAATGGATATTAGTTCAATGAGCTATATGTTGTTATGAATTACCAAAACCACCCGGGGATTAGTTGCACTTTCATCTTCATTGTCTACTTGCTGATTGGCACGCCTTGCTAGAGGCCACTACCAACCGAGTACGTCGGAGGTGATCGGACCTACGATCAAGCCGACTTGAACCTAAGGGGTCACACGCTTAAGGGAAGGAACCTGTGAGGCTGGATCGGTCTCCACAAGTTAGATGTGATCCTACTCGGACAAGGAACCAGGCCAAACAAATTTTGGGCTTTAGGGTCTGTGCGAGGACCAAGTGTTGAGCCCGCGATGGAAGCCTATATATAGTGGAGGTACGATAGACTCATTTGGTTGATCACTTCGACGCTGCAACTAGGTTTTGAATGTGTTGCGAATAGCCACCTCCACACACTGCGGACTGTGTGATCGGACCTACCAGTCCGCCGCATGATGTTCCTCTTACACACATGGATACTGTTTGGGGCGGTGCACTTGCGCCGCTCTAGCAAACCTGTATGTGGGATCTGACGACTGGCTATTCGAGGAAGATCAGACGAGGTGGAGATGATCCACGCGGATGCGCTGCCCCAACTCTTCTACTGCTACACTGTACTGCGTGTCTAGTGGTAACGATCTATGATCCATCTCCCATAGCATGATCTTGGTTGTTCACGTGTAGGAAAATTTTAATTTGTAGTCGACATACCTTACCGTAGATCCCAACATCTCCTAGATTGGTTAGGTGTCGCTTGGGATCCTCCGACATGATGTGGAGTTGAACTAAGAAGTTTGTAAGGGCAAGGAGATCACCTACTTCGTAAAGATCTACCCGAGCCAGGCAATTCCTTCATGGATGATGGCCATGGTGGGATAGAAAAGGATGATTCTTCATGGAACCTTCGTGGGTGGAGCCCTATAAGAACACATCTTTAGAAGATAAGATGAAAGATGCCAACACTTGAAACTATGCATTACGCCTAGCTAGGGGGGTAAAACACAATAATGCTACATCTACGTAAAAAGCTATGAAAACTTATGTAACCTTCCTAAACTAAATCCTCCCCCCAATTTTAACCGGGGGTGGGCCCCTCCCCCCCCTCTCTCCAATCCCAAGTCACCACGTTGATTTTTACGTTAATTTATGTTTGTGTTTTACGTACATGTAGAATTACAATAGCGCTTGTTGGGAGGCAACCAAATAGTTATCTTAACTTTCTTGTTTCTTTTTCTATTTTTTTGTGTGCACACAATTATGCTACTGTTATGGTTGTGTTTTCTGTTTAAATTACTGTTTGTGCCAAGTAAAGCCTTTGGGATGATTTGGATAATAGTTGCTTTGATTCTGTGCAAAAACAGAAACTTCTGCGTCCACTAGAAGAATTGTCAAAATTTGCTGGAGCATGAAAAAATTCTGAATTTTTTACACATGATTGAGATACAAATTTCCCACGTTGTGCTATTTTTCCAGAATTTTCGGAGTTACAGAAGTATGGTCATTGTCCTGTTTTTGACAGATTCTGTTTTTGCGTTGTTTGCTTGTTTTGATGAATCTATGGATTGTACCGGGGGGTATAAGCCATGATGGAGTTAGAATACAGTAGGTATAATGCAATAATAAAATATGAATGGGTTTACAATAGTACCTAAAGTAGTGATTTGCTTTGTTATACTAACAGATCTCATGAAGGTTTTTATTGAGTTTTGTGTGTTGAAGTTTTCAAGTTTTGAGTGAGATCATGATGTATGAAGGAATAAGGAGTGGCAAGAGCCTAAGCTTGGGGATGCCTGAGGCGCCCCAAGGTAATATTCAAGGACTCCAAAGCATCTAAGCTTGGGGATGCCCCAGAAGACATCCCCTCTTTCTTCTACCAACTATCGGTAATATTACTTGGAGATATATTTTTATTCATCACATGTTAGCTATTTTGCTTGGAGTTTCGTGTGTTATATGAGTCATTACTTTGTTTGCTTTTTAGTTTGTCACAATCATATCTTTGCTAAACACACCTTTTGAGAGTGACACACATTATTTGTGATTGTTAGAATACTCTATGTGCTTCACTTATATCTTTTGAGCTAGGCAGTTGCTCTAGTGCTTCATTTATATCTTTTAGAGCATGAACGTGGTCATATTTTAACGAAATTGTTGAACTCTCATGCTTCACTTATATCTTTTCGAGAGTTGATAATAGTAATGACAATTAGTACAAATATGAATTTGGTCCTAATATGATAGTTATTCAAGAGGGATATAATAAAAACTTTCATGTAGATCACTGAATATAATAAGTTTGATTCCTTGCACTAGTTTTGCGATATAAAGGTGGTAATGTGTGGGTTGTGCTAGTGAGTAATTGTGGTTTAGTAATAATATTGGTGTTAAGGTCTGTGATTCCTGAAGCATGCACGTATAGTCCCTCGTTATGCTATGAAGTTGGAGCATGATTTATTATTGATTATCTTCCTTATGAGTGGCGGCCGGGATGAGCGATGGTCTTTTCCTACAAAGTATCCCCCTAGGGGCATGCATAGTAGTACTTTGCTTCTAGTGCTAATAAACTATGCAATAAGTATATGAGTTCTTCATGACTAATGTGAGTCCATGGATTATACACACTCTCACCTTTCCACAATTTGCTAGCCTCCTCGGTACCGTGCATTGCCCTTTCTCACCTTGAGTTGTGGTTCAAACTTAGTTGGTGCATCCAAACCCCGTGATATGATATGCTCTATCACACATAAGCCTCCTTATATCTTCCTGAAAATAGCCACCATACCTACCTATTATGGCAATTCCATAGCCATTTCGAGATATATTGGCATGCAACTTCCACCGACCCATTATTATGACACACATCATCATTGTCACATGCTTTGCATGATCATATAGCTAATATAGTATTTGTGGCTCAGCCACCGTTCATCATTTTTTATACATGTTATGCTCGATCATTACACATCTTGGTACATCGCCAGAGGCATTCATATAGAGTCATATTTCTTTTCTAGTATCGAATTGTAATTTTTGAGTTGTAAGTAAACAGAAGTGTGAAGATCATCATATTCATTATTAGAGCATTGTCCCAAGTGAGGAAAGGATGATGGAAACTCCGGACAAAAAATATTTTTTTTGTCAAAAATAGCCCACAAAAAGGAGGCCAAAAAGATCCCAACAAAAAGAGAGAAAAGAAAAAATGAAAAAGAGAGAAAAACGAGAAGGGGCAATGTTACTATCCTTTCCACACTTGCGCTTCAAAGTAGCACCATGTTTTTCATATTGAGAGTCTCCTATGCTTTCACTTTCATATAACTAGTGGGAATTTTTCACTATAAAACTTGGCTTATATATTGCATTGATAGGCTTCCTCAAATGCCCAAGATCTTCATGAGCAAGAAAGTTGGATGCACACCCACTTAGTTTTATTTTTGAGATTTCATACACTTATTGCTCTTAGTGCATCTGTTGCATGGCAATCAGTACTCCTTGCATTGACATCAATTGATGGGCATCTCCATAGCCTGTTGATTAGCCTCGTCAATGTGATACTTTCTTCTTTTTTATCTTCTCCAAATTATCTCCATCGCCATACTCTATTCCACCCATAGTGATATATCCATGGCTTGTACTTATGTATTGCGTGAGAGTTGAAAAAGCTGAAGCGCATTAAAAAATATGAACCAATTGCTCGGCTTGTCATTGGGTTTGTGCATGAAAAATACTTTGCATTAATAAGATGGAGCATGACAAGGCTATATGATTTTGGAGGGATAAAGTTCTTTAGCATTGATATTATGAAAGATATGATTGTTTGTTGGCATGCCTTCTTGTTGTTATTGTTGTTGTTGTTGTTGTTGTTGTTGTTGTTGTTGTTGTTGTTGTTGTTGTTGTTGTTGTTGTTGTTGTTGTTGTTGTTGTTGTTGTTGTTGTTGTTGTT
>NC_041393.1:364894000-364910552 GCF_002162155.2 Triticum dicoccoides | reverse complement strand
CACGACACTCCAAGACCGCCTCGACACCCCGACAAGACACCACCGACCCCCCGACCCCCCGACCCCCAACACCCTGAGACCCCGACACGGCACCTCCCGAAAAAGGTGCTTTTCGACCGTCCAGAGGCCGACGGGGTCATATATTTGTGAATTATGAGTTAGGTCAGGTATTCAATTATTATTATGTACGTATATATATTTTAATTTGTTTAAGTTATTAGGTATTCAATTTTTTATTATGTTCATGAGGATGATACACACTTCAATTTTTTATTATGTTTATGTTGTACTAATTTCGTTTAATCTTTGTCATTGCAGGTGTTGACAGATGGTTGGCTTGGGTCGAGAGCGCTCCGAGCCTCCTTCCTCGGCGCGTGCTGGGAGGGGTCTTGTTATTGCACCCAGCACCTTCGGAGAGCGCTGGTAGATAGCATGTAGACACCCCCATCACCTTCGGCGGGCGCTTCTTCTTCGGTCGGGAGAGGTCGGGGGAAGAAGATGGGTGCAGGTAGAGGTGGACGTGGCGCTGGGAGAGGTAGGAAGGTTGTTGGGCCTTCCTCGCCGCCACCCCCGCTGATTCTCTGGACACCGGAGTGCTCCGTCTCAGGTGGACCCGTCTCAGACTCCGGTCCACAATCCTCGGGTCGACGAGCCTCTGGTCGCCGAGCCTCGGGTCCCAGAGTCTTCCTCCCAAGAGACTCGGGTCCCAGAGTCTTCGTGCCACGTGACTCCGAAGACTAGCGGCCATGCTGATGGTGTTGAGGAGACCTTTTCTGAGGATAGCTACAGCAAGGGCGAGCTGGTTGAGGAGAGCAAGAAGGTCTACCAGCGTGGTGGTACTAAGGTATTGTCCGTGCCGACGACCCGCGACCAGAGGTGGTTGATTCAGCCTAACGGGGAGAAGTAAGTGCATTTACTATTTTTTAACCTTTTTCCTTCATGTTTCTTCAAATTAATATCTAATGTGTTGGCCGTGTCATACCAGGGGGTGGATACACGCAGATGGTGTCTACAGGCCCAACCAGCTCCCTGGTACTCGTTGCCGGCACCACTTCCCGGGGTGGGTCACGTTGCCAAGTGAGTGTGAGCTTCCATAGCTAGCACTGACCTGGGAGCTATATGAGGCTGCCCTGGCCCCACCGAGGGAGATGGTCTATGGTGTCGTGTGCGAGACGGTGGCCGACATTGTGAGACGGCGGTTTTGGGTAATTTCTCTGTTACAGAATTAAAAATCAATAGTACATAGTGATTGTACTAATGATCAGTATTTTTTAGTTTGATTGCATACCTTCTACAGGTGCCTTGAGGAACACGAGGCGAACGCGGCTATGGTTCTTGAAGCTGAGTGCAAGTGCCTACTTTAGAACTTACAACACGAGGCTCGGGTGCAGGCTGTTCGAGACTACTACGGCTCGACTAACATTAGGAGGCAGAAGAAGAAGTGCCGCAGCAAGTATCTGAGTAAGGACAAGTACATGAAGGTAATTACCTATTGTTAAGGCCTTGTACATAGTTTCCTTGATTTGATTCGTAGGTGTAGTGCTAAAATTTCTCTTTGTCTAACTTAGGTGCCCCCGAGATGGTGTGCGAATAAGATGGACTGTTGGGAGAGGTTGGTGGATGAGTGGTGCTCTCCCCAATGGCTAGCCGTCCACAACAAGGCCAGGGACAAGCGTGCCCAGATGCAAGGTGTGCCACACCATCAAGGGAGATCCAACCTGTTTGAGTACGGGGATCACTAGGTATGTGGTTTGAGCCCTTAACGATTCATGCAATTTCATTCTTCATGCTAGCTTTAGCCCTTTAATTACTAATTTACCCTGTTCCTCTCTTTCAGGCGCGACACAACAAGAAGGAGGTGCCACCGCTGTATGACCTCTATGCCATGGCCCATAGTGCCCCATTCAAGAAGGACAAGGCATTCTCGGAGGATGACGTTGATCCAGAGAGCTTCACCAACATCTCCTTCCACGACAAGCTCGTGAGGTACAGAGACTGGGGGAAGAAGATGAAAGGTGAGGACTTCAACCCGAGCCAGAGTCCTTTTGATCCTGAGCACGTGATGCTATCTGGTGATGGGAGGAGACATGGCTCGGTAGCCATTGGGGATGGACTAATAGGTTGCCCTAGAAGTCTCCCAAAGATCAAGAAGTGTGTCGGTGTACTAGAATAGGGGTACCCTAGTATCCCGAACTTGTGCACAGGCAGTTGCAGCACCCCGCGGCAAGGCTTGCTGGATGACTGCCGCGGTCCTCCGTGGTTCCTTTGGAGCCATTCAAGAACAAAGTATTCAAGCCAAGGAGACAAGGCCCAGGCAAGAGGAGCTTGCCGGGAAGGCCAACCAAGGCATCCCAAGGAACTTGCCGCGACGCGCCACGCGTCCCGGCAAGGCGACAAGACCCCGGCAAGAGGAGCTTGCCGGGAAGACCAGCCAAGGCATCTCAAGGCCTGGTGAGCGGCAAGATTCCGGGCGCGACAAGACGACGACCGCGGCAAGGCGCTTGCCGCGGCAAGTAACCACCCTGTACCCACGCTCCAGCGCATCCACCAACGTGTCGCCCCGGGGCTCCTCCAGGCGCGCGTGGCAGGAGGCTGTGCAGCCAGCGGTGCGCGGTGGCATGCGACGCTGACAAGATCGCCATCGTGGCGAACGGTGGCGTCCCTGACGGTCCCTTTCTACACTGTTTGGGCGACACAGACGGGCATTCAATGCCCTTGTCCCCTGTCGTCAGGGTTAGGTAGGATACACTGTGCAAGTAGGTGTACCAACCACAACTTCTTTTCCATTTTTACCCTTCTCTGCATTGCCACTTGTCGGTGACCCCTTGAGCACATAAAAGGAGGCCCATGCGCAACGTAGAGGGGGTTCGGCTCATTCGGAAGCCAGAAAAACACTTAGCTCTCTCGAGCAAGAACAGAATACAATCAGACAAGCAGCAGTAGGAGTATTATCTCTTCGGAGAGCTCCGAAGCTGGGTAAACTGCTCGTGTGCTTCGCCTCGATCCGCTCTTCGTGCGACCTCCGCCCCCCGCCGAACCGAAAGGGGCCCGGTCCGCCGGCCCCATAGGTGTTCATGGATCAGTTTCCCCGACATCTTTGGCGCGCCAGGTAGGGGGTGTCGAGATTGCGTGAACCTGATCCGGCGTTCACACGAGCTAGATCTTCATTTTCTTCTTCGACATGCCACCGAAGAAGAAGACTTCGGCGGCAGCTGCTCCGTCCACGTCACTTCCACCACCACCGGAGCAAGCGGGTGGTGGAGTAGGCGCTGGCGGAAGAACAGACGTCGACGAGGAAGCTCACGATGCTGCCAGGTCCAAGGACAAGGCCGCGCAGACCTCGGCGTCCGTACATGTACCGCGCCCATCTGAGGAGGCGCAGGACCGACAGCGTCATGGTATTCGCAGTACCATACGTTCGTTGGGACAAGATTGAGGTGGTGGATCTCGAGGTGCTCAAGACCAGCATGCACGCCAACGTGCTGGCACAAGCGAGACACGGTCGCCTGGACGGGGTACTGCTCCTTCTAACGTAGTTAGAAGTCCGAGCATATCCCGCTCCTCGCACCGTTCGCCACTGCCGCCCACTACTCCAGCAGAAGCTTTGGCGCGAGCTCAACTGCTCCTGGATTACCCTCCAGCGGAAGACAAGATCGACCAATGGAGGGCCACCATTCAAAGTCTCATCGGCTTTGCCAACGGCGACACTCCGCGGCAGTCAACTGCATCGCAGCCGCGGCAGGACTGCCAGGCACGAGCCGGTGGCGACGAAACCGGTGGGGGTGCAACCACCATGCACTCTCCACCCAGAAGGCCAAGATCGCCAACTCGTCGGATCCACCTCGACAGCGACTCCACTGCGTCATCGGATCCACGAGCTCGTCGCGATCAGCGCCAAGTTCTTCATGAACGACAGCAAGAAGACGCTCGTACTCGCATCGAGCACCAAAGAGAAGCGCGACGTCAATCCGACAAGCGCGCTGGGCCCTCTGTTGACATGCATGCGCCAGGGGAACCAGGCGACTTGCCGTACGCGGTAGGTTGCCCTGCGTTCACTCGTGAGCTGCGGCAAGTCCAGTGGCCCAGCACGAAGAACTTCAAGCCAGACGTACCAGAGAAGTACGACGGCAAGACGCATCCGTCGGAGTTCCTCAGCATCTACACCATTGCGGTGCAGGCTGCCGGGGGACGAGACGACAAGATCCTTGCTAACTACTTCCCACTGGTACTCAAACCCAATGTCAGATCCTGGCTCATGCACTTGCCGGACAACTCCATATCTTCCTGGGCAGATCTGTGCCATCAGTTTGTCGGCGCCTTTACAGGCGGCCACAAGCCTCATGGCCAAGAGAGCGATCTTCATCTGCTTGCCCAGAAGGAAGGAGAGCCCCTGCGCAAGTACATTCAGAGATTCAGCCGCGTACAACACAACATCCCAGATGTCCACCCTGCCGTGGTAATCAGCGCGTTCCATCAGAACATGCGGAACCGCAGGATGTGGGAGGAGATGGCGATGTGCAAGATTAGAGATGTCAGTGAGCTATATGCCCTGGCCGACAAGTGTGCACGTGCTGAGGAAGGGAGGAAACTCCCTGGAGAGAACACGGGAGCAGGAGGATCTGATAGTGAGGACACTGCCCCGGCAAGAAAGAACCGGCGGCGGAACAACAGGAAGAAGAAAGGCAAAGATGTGCTAGTTGTTGAGCAGTCCGGCAAGAAAGCCGAAGCTGGTAGCTCCGGCAAGGAGGTTGCCGCAGCTGTGGCGGTCGCCGACAAGCAGGACAGCACCAACAAGCAATACTGCAAGATCCACCGCACCAAGGGCCATGACCTCCAGAGCTGCAAGAAGGTCGAGCAGCTTGTTGAGCAGCAAAAGGCTGAATACGAGCGGCGTGACAAGGAGAAAGCCCAGGAAGGTGCTGGAGGAGCTGGCAAGAAACGTCCCGGCCGAGGAGGACGCTGCGGCAAGGCCAAGCAGCGGCAAGGAGACAGACCTCCCCGCGGCCGCGACAAGGATGAAGAGGACGACGACGATGAAGATATGGATGAAGATGAGACCGACGAGCAGGAGTTCCAAAAGGCCACAGAGGTCCTGTGCGTTGATGGTGGTGCTTCTCTGCATACTTCACACCACCAGCTCAAGCAGTGGGTGCGGGAAGTCAATGCGGCAGAACCACCCGTCGAGTCACGCAAGCCTCTGAAATGGTCCAGCACGCCTATCATCTTTGATATTGAGGACCACCCAGATCGCATAACTGCGGTCGGGTGCTTGCCAATGTTGGTTTTGCCAACTATCCGCAACCTCAAGGTCACTAAGATGCTAGTCGACGGCGGGGCCGGCTTGAACCTGATCTCCTCCGCGTTACTCCAGAAGCTTCAGATCCCTGATGGCGAGCTCGAAGAGACCGGCACATTTCAAGGAATCAATCCGGGAAGGAGCAAGCCGAAGGGAAAGATCACGTTGCCGGTAACATTTGGCAGCGAGTTGAACTTCAGGACTGAGAGGGTCACTTTTGACGTTGCTGACTTTCCATTGCCTTACAATGGGATACTTGGCCGTCCAGCACTCGCCAAGTTCATGGCAGCCTCTCATTATGCATACAACATACTGAAGATGCCAGGCCCGATAAGTGTCATCTCTGTCCCTGGCGACAAGAAGGATGCCCTTATCTGCGCCGATAAGATCTACCAGGAAGCAGCAGCCGCAACAGATCGCAACTCACTTGCCGCTGAAGCCCCCGGGGGGAAGAAGAAGACCAAGTCCGGCAAGAGCTCTGATGCCCACTCCGGCAAGCGCACCTCTTCGGAGTGCTGCGCTACCATCAAGGACGCACCATCGAGCTCCACCGACAAGTGTAAGAAGACAATGGCAGCTCCACCAGAGACCAAGAAGGTGTCCGCCAAGGAGGACGACACTGGTGGTACCTTCACCATCAGTGCCACTCTCGACCCTAAATAGGAAAGCGCGCTCGTTGCTTTCCCGCGGGCGAACGTCGACGTGTTTGCATGGAAACCGTCTGACATCCCCGGTGTTCCCAGGAAAGTAATCGAGCACCATCTCGCCTTCTGTCCTCACGCGTGGCCCGTCAAGCAGAAAGTCAGGAAACAGGCATTGGAGTGCCAAGAATTCATTGCAGAAGAGATCAAGAAATTGGAAGCAGCAGGCCTTGTCAGAGGAGTGCTCCATCCTACGTGGTTGGCCAATCATGTAGTCGTGCGCAAGGCAAACGGAAAATGGAGGCTGTGTATTGACTTTACCGATGTTAATAAAGCTTTCCCCAAAGACCCATTTCCCTTGCCGCGCATCGACCAGATTGTTGACTCCACGGCTGGATGTGACTTGCTTTCATTTCTTGATGCATACTCAGGATATCATCAGATCTTCATGGCAGAAGAAGATGAGGAGAAGACCGCATTCATTACCCCATGTGGCACATACTGTTTCGTACGGATGCCTTTCGGTTTGAAGAATGCTGGTTCAACATTTGCAAGGGTAGTCCATGACGCTTTTGAGCCGCAAATGCACAGAAATGTGGAAGCCTACATGGATGACATAGTGGTCAAGAGCAAGGATAGGGCGACCCTGATTCAAGATTTAGATGAGACATTTGCAAATCTGCGCAAGATCAACCTCAAGCTTAACCCCGAGAAGTGCGTGTTTGGAGTCCCCTCCGGCAAGCTTCTCGGGTTCTTTGTGTCTCAACGGGGAATTGAAGCCAATCCCGACAAGATCAAGGCCATTGAGCAGATTCAAGCGCCGAAGCGCGTCAAGGATGTACGAAGACTTGCCGGTTGCGTAGCTGCTCTCAACAGGTTTATCTCTAGGTCTACTGAGCGCGCCCTGCCATTTTTCAAAATATTGAAAAAGGCAGGTCCAATGAAATGGACTCCGGAAGTGGAGGCTGCGCTACAGAACTTGAAGAAATACCTGTCCTCCACTCCAACACTTGTCGCACCTAAGCCACAAGAGAAGTTGCTGCTATATATAGCGGCAACCAATCAAGTGGTTAGTGCTGCGTTAGTAGCGGAGAGGGAGGCGAATGATGAGCCAGCGACCACGGCAAATGCATCCAGCGACAAGCAGGGGGCTTCACTGGCAAGCTCTGGTCCAGCAAGCTCTGGTCCGGCAAGCTCTGGTCCGGCAAGCTCTGGTCCCGACAAAGATGGATCTGTGCAGACGCATAAGGAGATGCAGAAAAGAATGGTGCAGCGCCCGGTTTACTTTGTCAGTTCCCTTCTGCAGGGGGCTAGGTCCAGGTATTCTGGGGTGCAGAAACTGCTTTTCGGCCTTCTCATGGCCTCGAGAAAGCTGCGCCATTACTTCTAAGCACATGAGATCACAGTCATCACTCGTTTTCCGCTCAAGAGGATACTGCAAAATCCAGAAGCGACAGGCAGGATTGTCGAGTGGGCACTGGAACTGTCAAGCTTTGGCCTCAAGTTTGAAAGCACTTCAACTATCCAAAGCAGGGCATTGGCGGAGTTCATAGCAGAGTGGACACCAACACCAGATGAAGAAATTCCAGAAATGAGCATCCCCGCCAAGGAAGCAAGCAAAGAGTGGCTAATGTACTTTGATGGTGCCTTCTCGCTGCAAGGCGCCGGTGCTGGCGTGCTACTTGTTGCACCCACCGGAGAGCATCTCAAGTACGTAGTCCAGATGCACCTTCCCAAGGAGCAAGCAATGAAAAATACTGCAGAGTATGAAGGATTGCTTGCCGGTCTCAGGATCGCAGCGGACCTTGGGATCAAGAAGCTCATTGTCAGGGGTGACTCACAGCTTGTCGTCCATCAAGTGAACAAGAATTACCAGAGTCCGTTGATGGAAGCTTATGTTGATGAAGTGAGAAAGCTAGAAGAGCACTTTGATGGCCTACAGATGGAACATGTTCCAAGAGCTCAGAATGACATTGCTGATGGCCTGTCAAAGTGCGCCGCACTTAAGTTACCTGTGGAACCAGGGATCTTTGTGCTCAAGCTGACTCAACCGTCTGTAACACCACCAACTGGACAGAGCAAGAAGAGGAAGTTGATTTCTGGTGACTATTTTCCGGCAGAGCTCCCTGAAGCCGCCGCCAAGAAGGTCCCCAAGATCAACGCCAAGAGTGCTGAGGAGCAGTCTGCTCCGGCAAGCCTTAGGGCTTGTTCCGTTGTAGCAGATGCTTCCGATAAGTTTTGCTCCGGCAAGCTTGCCGGGGAACATCAAGCTCCGGCTGAGCCACACGTTCTTGCCGTAGAAGCTGATGTTCCCGCAGCAGCAGAAGTGCCTTTAGTCCTTGTTGTCGAGCCACAAGCTCCAACATGGGCACAACAGATTGTCCATTTCCTTCAGACAGGAGAACTTCCCAAAGAGCAAGAAGAAGCGGAAAAAGTAGCCTGGCAGTCAAGTATGTACCAGTTTGTCGATGACACACTGTACAGAATAAGACTTAACGGTGTGAAATTGAAGTGTATTTGCCGGGAAGACGGACAGAGGCTGTTGGCAGAGATACATGGAGGCATATGTGGTCACCACATTGGCGCAAGAGAACTTGCCGGCAAAGTTTTCCGGCAAGGTTTCTTTTGGCCGACAGCCCTCCAGGATGCAACTGCACAAGTAACCAAGTGTGAAGCGTGCCAGTTCCATTCCAAGCAGATACACCAGCCAGCTCAAGCTCTCCAGACTTTCCCTTTATCCTGGCCATTTTCGGTCTCGGGGCTCGACATCCTCGGCCCCTTTCCCCGAGCTGTCGGGGGCTTTGAGTACTTGTACGTTGCAATCGACAAGTTCACGAAGTGGCCGGAAGTGGAACCAGTGAGGAAGGTGACAGCACAGTCAGCAGTCAAGTTCTTCAGGTCGATTGTTTGCCGTTTCGGGATCCCTAACAGGATCATCACCGACAACGGCACGCAATTCACGAGCCGCACCTTCAT
The DNA here is from genome assembly GCF_002162155.2 of Triticum dicoccoides. Lineage (NCBI taxonomy): Eukaryota > Viridiplantae > Streptophyta > Magnoliopsida > Poales > Poaceae > Triticum > Triticum dicoccoides. The sequence goes on along the minus strand of NC_041393.1, from coordinate 364,901,639 downwards.
GCAGTACGTCCAAGATCTTGGCGCCAAGGTCTGCTTCGCTTCTGTTGCTCATCCGAGAAGCAACGGTCAAGCGGAGAGGGCAAATGCTGAAGTGCTACGTGGGCTCAAGACCAGGACTTTCGACAGGCTGCACATGTGCGGAAGAAACTGGATCGAGGAGCTGCCGGTGGTTCTTTGGTCGATCAAAATGACGCCAAATCGAGCCACTGGCCAGACACCTTTCGCTCTAGTCTATGGAGCAGAGGCAGTTCTCCCCACGGAACTCGTATACGGGTCGCCTCGAGTGCTCGCTTATGATGAGCTTGAGCAAGAGCAGCTGCGACAAGATGACGCGCTGCTCCTTGAGGAGGATCGTCTTCAGGCTGCTGTACGAGTTGCTCGATACCAGCAAGCTTTGCGCCACTACCATAGCCGCAAAGTTAAAGCCAGAAGCTTCGAGGAAGGCGACCTTGTTCTTCGGCGTGTTCAGTCCGCCAAGAATTCCAACAAGTTGACGCCGAAGTGAGAAGGCCCCTATCGGGTGAAACGAGTCACTAGGCCTGGCTGTCCGCCTTGAGACCGAAGATGGCGTACCGGTGAGCAACTCCTGGAACATTGAGCATCTTCGTAAGTTTTACCCGTAGGGCGCGGTTGCCGGGAGTGGATTGGGCACCCGGGTTTGATATCCTCAAATTCCAGAGTTTTTTAAGTTTAATATTCATAATATAGAGAAGCACACGGGAGCTCCTGTGTATTTCCTAACATACAAACTATAACTTGAGCACACACTTATATGTGGTTTCACGACAAACAAGAATGAAGTAGAAGTGGTTAACTAAATGCTTTGTTAAATACGCACACACAAAATAAATATGGGTATATTCAGACAACGGGAAGAAAACTGAGCCCTTAGAAGGTCTCTAGTATATTTACAGAAGGGGAAAAAATGAACAACACTTGCAATACATTTTGTACCGAGCAAAGAAACAAAATGTACAGTAAAAGATGCTTTGGAATCATGTGTATAGAAAATGGGTGACTGCACATGTACATACATACACAAAATTAGTACTGGACCTCTTGTAACTCCAGGTCGTATGCAATAGAGACAATCCTAAATAACTTACAACTATGCAATTGTGGCATTGTTCAATAAAAAGACAGCTTGGCACCACCCAAAAAGACAAGAATTCTGTGCAAAAACTTCAGTGGCACGGCGACATGATGTTTGGTCAAATTACAGGGACAATCCATTTAGTAAAATCAACAGAAAATTGTTCTGCCTGCTCCACCGCTCCTGGACTTATTTCAGCAACAGACAATTCTAGATCAGCAGTCTTCGGTGAAGCCTGCTTCAGTACTTATTTCTCTGCAGAGTATACTGAGAGAAATTAGTGTGATTTCTTTGAAACAAACTAACACAAGAATAGACGCAATGGCCTCACCTCGTCAGCGAGCCCTTCCTGAAGCTGCCTTCTATATCCTGAAATCTGCAGGAAAAATCAAAATCAAAATCAAAATCAGAGACATGATAGAACAACATTATCTTGCGAAATATGCACCTAATCGAACAGGAAGCAAACTTAAAATTAAAAGATCCATCACACACATACCTGCTCAGCTTCTATTGGCAGCTTGGCACCGGAGCTGTCGGGAACGAGTAGCTCAACACTGTTAGAAATATTGCGCGGCCTAGTCATGGCAGTCCTGCCGCTGCTAGCCTCCATGGCCAGCACAAAAAAGGGCATGTCGTTGGAGGTTGAGAACCAGAGAGGCAGAGATAACACTAAAGGGAATAACGCCGACAGAGAAAACAAAGTAACTTACAGCCCAATTCATCTTCCTTATTCACCCAGGCACGCTGATCTCTGCACTCGCCGGTGCTAGCCGTCATCCACAAGACAACGGGCATGAGGAGCAGCATCGCTGATCCATGGCTTTGTGAGCCGCATGTAAGTCCCGCCCCAAAAGACGGAACCAGGGAGGGTTCCGGTGCATCGGCCTGGGGTAGACCAAGTGATCCCTTGACCAGCGGCAGCCTACGACGGAGTGGAGCCGCAACTCAAACCACTTCGCCCGCAACAGTGCGCAACTGTCGGCCATCCGAGGCGACCTGATCTGGGAATCCCTCTCCACAAATCCCAACTTCTATACTATTGTGCACCCCCATCACCGACCAAACCTCGCCGGATAAGAGAGAGGCCAACCTCCCTAACCCCGCAGTGCCACCGGCCGGAGGGAGCACCGCAGAGACGGGAAAGGAGCCAGGGGGAACCTTATCCCACAGCGTTGACGTCGCCCCTGCCTGCCCGCCAGTGCCAGAATAAAATCCTAAAACAACATTATCTACAACCGCGTCGCGGTCGTACACTGTCCCGCACACCTCCGAGAGCCCGACGGCTTACCGGAGGCGATGGAGACCAGCGGAGGCAGCCCGCCTGGAAACCGCCTCGCGCGTCGGGAGAGAGACCGAGAGATTCCCACCGTGTGTAGCGACTTTGATCTTTAGGAGGGGTACTCGAAACTTCTGTTTCTTTCCCGAGAGAAATAGAAACAAGTAGTCCATCTGACATGCGGGGTGCTTCTGCAAAATGTTGTACAAGTGGCTCAAGCATAACTTATCTCACTCTCAGCCGTCCGTTTCAGATCAGACAACACATATGCCACAAAAGTAGGCACGCTGTCACCACCAACTCGCATTTTTATAGGAGTAGAGATAGAGAAAACTATGATCCCCGGGTTTACTTTTATCATGTATTAAAATGCAAAAATACCTTGCTACAATTTATCTTTACTTTATTTCATTTTGTGTTTTATTATCTATTTAACACTACGAGATTTAATCCTTACAATTAACCACCGAGAGATCGGCAATCCCTTGTTTGCGTTGGGTGCACGTATTTGTTATTTTATGTGTAGGTACTGCTAACAAGGTGTTGCATGGTTCTCCTATTGGATTTATAACCTTGGTTCTTAACTGAGGGAAATACTTATCTCTACTGTACTGCATCATCCTCTCCTCTTCGAGAAAATCCTAACATAGCTCACAAGTAGAAGGAAGAATTTCTGGCGCCGTTGTCGGGGAGACATCACCAACATCTATGAGGTACCTACGCATAAACTTTGATCTCCTATGATGTACTTTAATTTCCATTTCCTCTCATTTTCATCTCCCCCACTTCTAAAACGTTTCTACAAAAAAAGAAAAAAATCTGTTTGCCTTTTTGCTTCCTTGCTTGTTTTATTTGCTTTCTTGTGCACACTTAAAAATAGAAAATTAAAGCGAAAAATTAAGGTGACAATGGATCCACTTGATGTTTTCTACTTGGATAATCTTCAATCCGTATGTGCTCGTGCTGAAACCCCAACTAGTTTAGTTGAGGGGAAATCATTAGATGAGCATGCTCATTTTGTGTATCACTGCTTGTCTCAAAAATAGAGACACTTATGGAATCAAATAAATTGTTTGCTATGATATGCTTGGAATCTATGTGAAATTTAATATTTTACTTGTTGCTCGGAGAACCCTAAAAATTACCTTTCCTACCTATGTGAGTTTAATGATAATGAAATCTTATCTTCTTATGCCAAAGGTGTTTATAGTTACTATGATATCAAACAAATTGAAGAATTTTTTGCTTTTAAGGGTGCTTATGAAGTTGCTTTCTTTGATTGAAAAGTATGATATTAATCTCTACAAATCTGAAAAAATTGCCATACTTGAATATCTCTATGAAAACTATGCTTTTAATGCCTATGTTAGTGAATTCATTAGGAGAATGTTTGTTGCTTTGGAAGAGAATAATGATATGCATGAATCTATAGATAATTATGATTCCGTTGATTTGACTGAAACATCCCCCTGATACGTCTCCGTCGCATCTACAATTTCTGATTGTTTCATGCCAATATTATAAAACTTTCACATACTTTTGACAAAAATTTATATGATTTTATTGGACTAACATATTGATCCAGTGCCCAATGTCAGATCATATTTGTTGCATGCTTTTTGTTTCGTGGAATATCCATATCAAACTAAGTCCAAACATGATAAAAATTTAGGGAGAATTATTTTGGAATATATGTGATTTTTGGGAGTTGGAATCATCGTAAACGGTGGTCCACGGCCTCCACCACCCACCAGGGCCCGTCGGGCACCCCCTAGCACGCCTAGGTTCTTGTGGGCTCCCTGTAAGTCGGTTGGCCTCTTCTTGGGGCACAAGAAAGATAATTTATGGAAAAAATTATGTAAAGTTTCAGCGCAATCGGAATTACGGATCTCCAGGACTTTAAGAAACAGTGAAGGGCAAGAAAACATGAATGCAGAACTAAAGAGAATAGAGGGATTGATCCAATCTAGGAGGGGCTCCTGCCCCTCCGCCGCCATGTCAACCATGGACCAGAGGGGGAACCCTCCTCCCATCTAGGGGGGAGGCCAAGCAAGAAGAAGGAGGAGGGGGCTCTCTTCCCCTCTCTCTCGGGGGGCGCTGGAGCGCCGCCGTGGCAATCATTGTGACGACGATCTACTCCAACAACTTCGCCGCCGTCAACACAAACTCTCTCCCCCTCTATGCAGCGGTGTAACCTCTCTTCTACCCGATGTAATCTCTACTTAAACATGGTACTCAACGCTCCCAATATTCTATGGTTATCTTATGATGTTTGAGTAGATTCGTTTTGTCATATGGGTTGATAGATGATCATGATTGGTTTGAGTTGTATGTTTTATTTTGGTGTTGTCCTATGGTGCCCTCCGTGTTGCACAAGCGTGCAGGGATCCCTGTTGTAGGGTGTTGCAATACGTTCATGATTCGCTTATGGTGGGTGGCATGAGAGAGAGAGAGAGAAGCACATACCCGAGTAAGTGGGTTGTTGCGTGTGGGAGTAACGAGGACTTGATGCTTAATGCTATGGTTTGGGTTTACCTTAATGATCTTTGGTAGTTGCGCATGCTTGCTAGAGTTCCAATCATAAGTGCATATGATCCAAGTAAGGAAAGTATGTTAGCTCATGCCTCTCCCTCATATAAAATTGCAATAATGATCACATGTCTAGTTATCGATCACCTAGGGACAAATAACTATCTTGTGTGAAAAAAAGCTCTCTACTAAACAACTAAACTTTATTATCTTGCAATTTATTTATAGTTTTATTCTTGCAAAGTAGTTCTAGCATCACACCTACAAAATAGTTTCATACTTGTTCTAGGTAAATCAAATGTTAAGGTGTGCGTAGAGTCATATCGGTGCTCGATTGAACTTGAGGGAATATTTGTTCTACCTTTAGCTCATTGTTGGGTTCGACACTCTTATTTATCAAAAAAGGCTACAAACGATCCCACATACTTGTGGGTTATCAAGACCTTTTTCTGGCGCTGTTGCCGAGAACAATAGCGTGGGGTGAATATTTTCATGTGTGCCTGTTTGCTTTATCACTAAGTATTTTTATTTTGTGCTCTTGTTTCCTATCTTTAGTTATGGGTAGAAACGCAAAATATCAAAAAAAATAGTTGTACCTACTAAACCAATTGTTGAAGAACGACCCAAAATCTATCATTGCTACAAAAAAACCATTTCCGTGATGATATGTGTTTGTCACTATAGGTCACGTTTTCTATCATGAATGTACATCCATGACAATTTTATGACCGAATCAATATAGTCATACCTGTCCTGTCATAGAAGTGTTCCCTAACAATACTAAAATTATCATCATGGAAGTGTCCACTTCCATGACGGTAAATGGCGCGTCATAGAAGTCTTTTCATCAAGGGTAACTAACACATGGCATCCACCGTAACGGCTCGCCATTAAGCTATCGGGTTCCGGTTTGGATCCGATAACCCGTTAACAGCCCCGACTAATGGGGATTTTCCACTTGTAAAATTCTCATTCGCCGGATGATCCACGGGTCAACTCATAGTTGGGATAGATGTCATCCCTACAATGGACGGAAGACGCCTATGATATGTCAACACGTGACACAACCCAACAGTGGCCCATTCTGGTTAAAAGGCCGAGCCTGTCAAAATAAGTGGGTCGGCCAGGTAGCAGCCTAGTTGCGTGAGGCCCATTCACAACCATAGCCCATACGAGTTACACAGAATCAACCCATCAAAGGCCCATTCTAGATTTGACAATTTCCAGCCCATCGTCAGTTCCAGCTCGTTAATAGCCCGCTATGTCTTTGGGCTCAATTACGGCCCGACCTTCTTTCGGCCTGTTAGCAGCCCATTATAGGTATGGACCAATATGCCGCTAGTATGTCTTTTGGCCTTTTCTCGTCCCATTTTGTAGTTGGGCCAACTTCTAGCATGTTGTGACTTTCAACCTTTCTTCGGCCCATTCTGTACATGGGCTAACCTCTAGCCCATTTTTTCTTTCGGCCTGTTAACGGCCCACACAATAGTTGGGCCTTTCCCGGTGCCACCTGATGTTGGGTCCATTAGCGGCCCATGTTAAGCAAGACACAATTTTAGCCTGATGTGACTTTCGGCCTGTTGAAAGCCTAGTTTGTAAATTGGGCCTCTTTTGGCCCAAAACAGTTTCGGCCCCTTACTGGCCCGTAAAATAAAAGGGACGAGACAAAATTGTCATTTATTTCGGCCTACTAGAGGCCCGCGGGTTGTTTCCATTTATACGGCCCTGTCGAGCTTTCGGCCTGTTAACGGCCTGCTAAGAGTCATTGTTACGATGGGCCATATCAATTGGGATCCACTACATATTAGCTGACCAGCCCAATTAAGGCCCTCTTTGACTACACATGTTTGTTCGTTTGGATGGCATCCAAGTAATGTTTGGGCGTGTTGGCTCTTGTTTCAACGACATAGCATATACAAAGAATTATCCTACTCTATACTATCACCTCTAAAAAACCTACACTATACAATAAAGAGACTAAGACATAGAAACGAAGAATAATCCTACACTATACAATAAATAATTTATAGTAGATTATATCCACTGGGCATTATAGTTCAGCACCAGTGATAATAAAGCATATGGAAACAACAGATTACATACACTAGGCAAATAAAGCTCATACATCATGGACCTGCATCAACAGAACTTACCATTTGAACTATAATCTATTCAGAAAATAGGATTGGCCGGATTCAGATAACACAAATTTCAGTCTGCAAAATCTCCAATTACTTTGTGGTAACCTCAGTGTCTTGTTTCATTTTTTTTACTCCTGCATCTAATACCTGCAACTCCAGCCTCAGTATTTTGATTACATGTTGAGAAGCATATACATGTTGTCTTGCCACTTCTAGTTGATGCTCGAGAACATCTACACATTCCAATTCCAATCCATAATCATTTGGTAACAACCATGTTGCACTTCTCTGAGTCCTTTGCGTTGAGGTCACTTCATCGTGAAATGTTTCTGTAAGTACACATGACTAGGGCAAATATATATTTACAACAGTGAAGCGAGCAAGATAGACTATCTTGTACATGGCAAAACATGACTAACAATAATGTTATACGTCATGAAGCATAATCAAGTGATATTTTAAAAATTATAAAAATGGTAGTCTGTGCAGCCCGCATACATAAATCTCTCTTACCTCACCAGAGGATCCTGATGTTGGGGCTAAATCCAAAACACAGACATGTTACAAATTTAGACCACACACAGCTACTGAACATTA
>NC_041393.1:364810115-364893544 GCF_002162155.2 Triticum dicoccoides | reverse complement strand
TTGCGTATAAGCAAGCAAGCAGTTGGCCATTCTGTAGCTCAATTAATTAGCTGGAACATTGTGTGCCATGTTCCAAAAGAGTCTTAGGGAGCATAATGAACAACAAAGGGATTCATACAAACCTACTACAAGAAGCAAAACTATGCAATCATTAGCCTCGTATAAACTAGATTGTGAGCCTCATGCAGTAATAGTTGGTTATTAGACTTCAAAGCTTCAGGCACACTTCACAGAGTAATTAGATGGCGAGGCTTTTAATTATGTCAACTTATAGTTATACAAGTACCCTACATCAGGCATCATTGTCTGGGCATCTCATTAACTGAGGAAAAATAAAGCATTTGAAAAGAGCAATTCTATGATAACCCACAAGTATAGGGGATCGCAACAGCTTTCGAGGGTAGAGTATTCAACCCAAATTTATTGATTCAACACAAGGGGAGCCAAAGAATATTTGCAAGTATTAACAGCTGAGTTATCAATTCAACCACACCTGGAGATTAATTATCTGCAGCAATATGATCAGTACCAAAGTAATATGGTAGCTTTGATAGTAGTAGCAAAAGCAATAGTAACGGGTAACCGTGATAACAATGATTTTGTAGCAAGTGTAACGGTAACAGTAGCAGTAATAACTTAGCAAGAACAATATAAGAGAAATTTGTATGCATTTGATCAGTGAATTCGTTGGATGATATTCATCTTATAACAATCATAACCTAGGGTGATATCACACTAGCTCCAGTTCATAAATATTGTAGGCCTGTATTCCGTAAATTGTCATACGTGCTTATGGAAAGAACTTGCATGACATCTTTTGTCCTACCCTCCCGTGGCAGTGGGGTCCATATGGAAACTAAGGGATATTAAGACCTCCTTTTAATAGGGAACCGGAACAAAGCATTAACACATAGTGAATACATGAACTCATCAAACTACGGTCATCACCGGAAAGTATCCTGACTACTGTCACTCCAATGTTTACGGATCATAACACGTAATAGGTGACTATAACTTCCAAGATCGGATCTAAAACATAGATATAATGGTGATAAAGTAAATAGTTCAGATCTAAAATCATGGCACCCGAGCCAAAAGTGACAAGCATTAAGCATGGCAAAGTCATAGAAATATCAATCTCAGAACATAATGGACATTAAGGGTCAAGCCCTAACAAAACTAACTCTATTACATGATGAACCTCATCCAACTCCTCACCGACCAGGGAGCCTATGAAGGAATTACTCACTCCTGGTGGGGAGCATCATGGAATTGGCGATGGAGAAGGGTTGGTGATGATGAAGATCGAAGATCCCCTCTCCGGATCCCCAAACGGACTCCAGATCTAGCCTCCCGATGAAGAATAGGAGGTGGCGGCGGCTTCGTCCCATGAAACGCAATAATTCTTTCTCCCTAATTTTTTCTCTGAAAACAAGATTTTATAGAGTTGGAATCAGGGTCTGTGGAGCCACCAGGTGGGCACAACCCATCTAGGCGTGCGAGGAGGGGGCGCGCCCTGGTGGGTTGTGCTCACCCAGGGGCCCCCTTCGGTGGTTCTAGGCTCCAGTATTTTTATTTTATTCCATAAAAAATCTCCAAAAAGTTTCGCGTCATTCCGAGAACTTTTATTTCTGCACAAAAACAACACCATGGTAGTTCTGCTGAAAACAACGTCAGTCCAGGTTAGTTTCATTCTAATCATGCAAATTAGAGTCCAAAACAAGAGGAAAAGTGTTAGCAAAAGTAGATACGATGGAGATGTATCAACTCCCCCAAGCTTAAACCTTTGCTTGTCCTCGAGCAATTCAGTTGATAAACTAAAGTGAAAAAGAAAAACTTTTACGAACTCTTTTGCTCTTGTTTACATAAATAAGCTTAAGTAGCACCCACGTTTTCAGCAAAGATCATGACTAACCATGTCGACAATAACTCTCAAAATCTTATTAACTCATATCAATGGTATAATCAACTAGTGAGCAATAATAAGATATCTCAAATGACAACACTTTGTCAAAACAACCATGATATAATATGACAACAATGGTATCTTGCTAGCCCTTTTTGAGACCGCAAAACATAAACACAGAGCACCTCCAAAGTTCAAGCAGCGAGTAAACATTGTAATTCATGATAGAAAAGATTCAATCATGATGCTCCCAGTATTAGCTATACACAATGCATGAGGATGACAATAGTGCTCTCAAGTCTGGCGCTTATTTGAGAAGATGATGACACAACATAAAAGTAAATAGATAGTCCCTTTGCAGAGGGAAGTAGTGATTTGCAGCGGTGCCAAAGCTCAAGTTTTCAAAACAGAGATAAATGAAATTTTGAGAAATGCACCCTTCCTGTTTACTTCACAACCATTAGTTATCGGTATCTTCCATGCTAAACACATTAGTGGCGGTTCCCAAGCAATAAATGTAAAGGTTTACTCCCCCTCCACCAACAAACACACTCCACAGCTAACCAAATTCACCGGTACCGTCCATACCAACAACAATCCTGGGGGAGTTTTGTTTAATTATTTGCAATTTTCAATTCGGGACTGGCATCCCTATTACCGCCCCTCTCGTGCAAGGACGAGTGAATAAACACTCATCATGAGAAAAACCCGCTTAGCATGGAAGATATTGACTACCTCCTGCCACTCTATGAACAATCCAGACACACAAAAAATGAATGTTTATTTGAAGTTTTTATAGGTGGCACATGCAAATTTACTTGGAATGGCAGGGTAATACCGCATATAGGTAGATATATGGTGGACTCATCTGGAATAACTTGGGTTTCAGGATTTTGATGCACAAGCAGTATTCCCGCTTAGTACAGGTGAAGGTAGCAAATAGGTTGAGAAGTGGCCAACTAGAGAGCGAAAACGGTCATGAACATACATTATGCATAAGTAACATTGGATACTAGCATCATGTAGGGTATGAAACCAAGAACATAAATATCATAGAGGCTATGTTGGTTTTGATTCAACTACATGCATGAACATGTGCCAAGTCAAGCCACTCGAACATTCGGAGGAGGATACCATATCATCATACTACATCACAATCATTTTAATGCAATGTTGACATCCAAGATAAATCATTATCCACTCCTAGCTACTTAAGCATGGCATGAGAAACCATCTTATATTTACTAATCATAAGCACCTTTTGAGGTTCCACGTTAATCCTCACAAAGTAATCAAATTGTTCATTCAATCTGTATATTAACTTTAATAGTCGTCCGATGAGTTGTCTCAGGAGGTCCTCACCAATTGTCACACCTTCATGCCTCTTGAGCGAACTCCTCCACGGGATGCCAAACATCTCCCTTCTAGTACAAAAATCATCTCTCACGCTAAAAAAGGATCTCTCTTGCAGATTCCTTGCCCTCACGATCCTATCCTACGCTGCCCACGAACCCACGTGTAATACACTGACCGATTGCACCTCCTCATGATCCAATCAACCTATTCACGCAGCAATCTTCTATGCCCCCAGCCCTCAACTATGTTGTGATCCATCTTGGCTATGAGGAGGAGGCCCTTTCAGTCTCCTTTGCGTGATTCCTCTACCAAATTGCAATCTGCGACAGACGATGGATCGGAGAAGGAGATGTACGGAAGGGAGTTTTAATCAGATCGGACATCTGCCATTATTTATGAAGGTTCATAGTGGAGGAACTATGATAGACTGATGGTGCCCTGATACACATCACCTGCGTTGCTAGAGTTCGTGGCCCTCATTTATGTCCTCGCAATGCAGGCACGTAAGCAGTTCTCCTCAAATCTATGCTCTATTGTACAACATGTTCAAGCTATCAAACAACCCCCCCCCCCTATAAATTTTGTTAATGCCTAACGTCTTATCAAGAAAAATTAATTTGCACCATGGTGTCCATCTATCAACACTGCTCATGACCAGATCATCCACTTTAGGGAGCGAGGGGCACCAAAAGGGGTGGTTTGTTGTGTGCATCTCCTACATTGTGCTCAATCCCTGCAGTACGGCATAACAATTTTGTTGTATGCCCGGAAGCTGTACATGGTTTCAAATTTTACTCCATGTGTGACTTCAAACTTTGAAATAAATTTTGATTAGATAAATGCTTTCGTTAGTTTTAGTTATGTTCTATATAGAATTATTAATGGTTTAGATGATAAGTCTCAACAATGTTAATGCTAGAGACTTATTCATTATTTTCATCAGTACCAGTTTTAGTTCTGCCATCTCCAATTGATATAAATAATCTATGAGTTATCAACTATCAGGCAGACTATGCACATGATGTGGACGTTGTATTGTACACGGGTTGCAATCTGGACTGCAGGCGCAACTGCATGGCGCCGGCGCACACGTATGACTTGGTTTTTTTTTTGCGAAAGCACGTATGACTTGGTTGTTGATTCCGATTGGATAGACAAGTCTATGATCTGGGTTTGGAGTCAGGATGTTGGATTAGTTCATGTTATCCGAAAACATACGTAAATAATACAACCATCTACCTAGCTTTTAATCGACCAGAAAGACACATACATACTACAACCTGTTGGGTTCATCAATTTCCACGTTCAGCTCCGCTAATGCTTCTGTCCGGCAGCAAAATGTACCCATAACATGTTACATGTGGAATGATGAGACAATGGGCAGCACACCTTGGCCGGGGATGCCCGGAGGGACGATATGTATGGCCTCGGCCTCAGACTTGCTCGCAGTGAACTGCAAAGTAGCCTTGCAAATTCAGAGTACGATATTTGTTTGGTCTTTGTTTTGTCATATTCAATTCCCATATGTTCCCTGCATTGCCATTTTAATATTTCTAACTGCATTTATAGGATAGATTTATATCTACCATATGAAGCAAATGAATTATTTGGAGATAGGCTGACTATATGTAAAAACATGAATGTTGACTAATGTTCATCATAATAGATTAGAACTTTATTTTGTAGCTTTTGTGGATGCTTAATTTCCTAAGAAGAATAGGAAGTGAACGGATATTGAAGTCGGATTTATGCATTGATCTGTGTGACATGTGAAACAAGCATATATAATTTTTCAGTGGTTGGTTATGTTTTTTAAATATATAAAATGAGATTACGTGAGGTAGCAAACAGTACTAGAAGGCGATCTCAAATAATTTTAAAATTTTAGATAATAGAAGAATGGACTTGCCTAAGATAAATAAAATTACACAATAAAGGTTTTCATGGTGTGTACATGATGTGATTTTTGTTTGGTATGTTAATTCTGTGCAAGGACTTTTGTTCAACCAGAAAAAAGGATAAGTAACTATAGCTAGAAAGTGCAGCTATATACAGTACTATATACGTCTCCATGATGTGTTTTTCTTTTGTTTCTTTCAGTCATTATGCATTGCTTGGGGACAAGTGAGCTGCTTCATTGCATGAGTTTCCATGTCAACTATACGTAAGAAACAGGAAAAGTACTACAGGTCAAAGGCTAGAATATAATGCAAATCTATTCTTCTAGAACTTATAACTAGATAATCTGCCAATGAGATTACAGAGAAAAATATTCTATATACAATATCTTTTGTGAACTAAATTTAATCAGCTTGCTTCATTGTATGTCAATACGATAATGTTCCTGGTGTGAACATTTTGACTTGGTGTTAATGTAGTAGTTCTCCTATGTATGTTATGTACTTCCAGGAATATCTCTATGGTTGGTTGTTCATATCTATTTCTTATTTCTGTCTGTAGAAACTAGAATTCCTTGATGGCTAAAGCTTTTAACACATAACATAATTGGTTGTTGTTTGTTGACATTGATGACCTAGCATTTCCATTAAAGGTGATGTTCAAATAAAAGTATAGTTTTATCGCATTGCTACGCTTATATTTTTCTATATGTTTGATTCCGCTCAAACAATCTAATGTCAACAATAAAACAATCTATTAGTAAACCCAACATGATTAAGCAACGGTTTGCCATTGTAGTGGATTATCATCAAGGTCATAATTATTAAAGGTAAACTTATTCTATAACCAAACACAATAAAGCTTCAAATTCTTTGCATTCATTTTATCTCATAATTATGAAAGGTTGAACAAACACTATATCTGTTTTCTACATATGATGATACCAATTATATAATTTAAATTTTTTGAGTAGACTTAGTGTTTCTAATCATATCTTATGTTCCCGAAAATGGAAGTACAATAAATATTTGTGAACTCCTACTAAATATAACTATGTATAACACTAGCCTGTGCAGATGCACGGGTGGACGACTAGTAGTCTCTAAGGGTCGTTGAAAAATGTTTAATCATAATAGGCTGAATCATGGATACTAGATTAAACATATTAAGAAAAATAGAACAAGTTGAGTTCATACCCGTTTCTCCCTACCGGAGCCAGTTTAGTAAATATTGTCATTATTTCCTTTAACTTGCACGACTGAATGATATGAAAATAATAATAGTGCAAGAATGCCGTGGACTAAGCTGGAATCTTCAAACAATTTTATTCAAAAAGGAGAAGACAAGGTAATATGGACTCTTTGTTAGATCAACAATAATGCATATGACAGCCACTCAACATTTTCATCGTGGTCTTCTCCTCAATATGACTCAATAAACGGAAAAGAAATTCAGATAAACACACTAAAATATTTTTGGAGTTTTTAATTTTTCTTCAAAATAAAGCAAATTAAAGAGGAAAAAATAAAGACGAGAAAAACTATTTACACAGGAGAGCTCCCAACAAGCAAAAGAAGAATAGAGAAATCTTTTTGGGTTTTTTTTAATACTATAGCTAACTATACTAGAAAGAAAAACCAGAAAGAAGCAAGCAACACTTTTTGGGGTTTTCTCAAAAAATTTCAAACACACAAGAAGAAGGCGAGGAAATAAATCTAGCATGGATAAAACAATAGAAAAGTGTGGACACCAAAAATTGGAGTGAAATGTGTAAACATGAATGTAAGGTCGGTGGGCATACGTACTCCCCCAAACTTAGGCTTTTAGCCTAGCTTGGTAATCACCACTCGATGAAGCCATCAGGTCCCATGTTGAAGTGCTGGGGAGCGGGCACCTGAGGGTCCCACTCTTGAGGTTCCTCCTCTGCTGCTACCTGGGTGTTTCGGTAGGCAATGATATCCTTTGGCATGATCATGTATCCGTCCCTGGCAATAGAATCAAATAAAGCAGGTGCAGGCAACAGAATAACATCACGAGTGTTCTAACTAAAAACCCTGTTGTAGGGAACATGAATGTCAATGTTCTCGCTATCAATAAACTGATGGTTAGACATGGCCTGGCGATCTAAGTAAACCTTGGGCAAGCGATAATCATGTTGGCGAATCTGAATGTCAAACTAACTCTCTGTCGGCGTTTTGTTAACCAGGGTACCCAAACTTGCCTACCTGTGGCCCACGACATGGCTCCATCGGCAGCCTGGTATGGCCCATCTTTAGCATCGACAAGACGAGACCCTTGTGAGGGGCCAAGCCTAGCGACGCGGACGACACCAAGACCTCCTGAAGGGGCGGCCTCCCCAGGCGGCCTCCTGAGGAGCAGAGATTCCTATGCAAGCGCTCACCTCATGAGGTTGAGGTGACGCCAGCCATAACTACCGAGGCCAGGCGCGCGCCAGCTGGCGCAGAGCGGTAGGTTTCCTCTTCGGTGCTAAGGTGGAAAGCACAGGCGCAGAGTCCCAAGGAATTAACCAAAGGTTACCGTTTACGTGCAACAAGACCAAGACCGCCAGGATGGCAGGACGGATGTCACCAGCAAGCCCACCACAATGTCACGACCAGGAGCTTTGCAAGAGAAGGCCACCTTTCGTCAGGATAAGATGTACTACTTGTCCCCTTTCAAAATTGGCCACCGTTGGATCCCTTCCCGCCTAAGTTTTGGGGGAAGAGGACTGAGGCCACTATAAGTATAGCCTATCCACCACCGTAGCAAGGGATCGAGTCCCTGGATGATCAAATCCCCTGAGCTCATATCCACCCCCAGAGCAGATCTCGCGAGATTGTTCTTCCTTGTACTAGTTCATCCTCAGCCCCCCACGAGGCTAATCCACCATAGAGGAGGAGTAGGGTTCTACACCGCAAGGTGGCCCGAACCTGGGTAAACGGCCATGTCCATTTCCTTTCCCGTTCATCGACCTAGGCCGTGAGAGCAGTGAGTCGGCTAGCCGGAGAGGTTGAGTTCTTCACACACGCCCCAGAGTTCAAACCTTTCTTGGGTCTGCGGTGACCTGAATCTGACACTCGCTAAATGAGTCGCATAAATACCACCATGAATTGTACCCTTGGATCTGTTAAGGTGCAGGCGACGTGCAATGATAGCCCCTATGCTATAAGTGTTGTCGCCGTATAGTGCACGACGTAAGATGGCGAAGTTCGGAGCACAGAGTGCACCGACATTCTCCCTAGCCATTAAGCACTTAGCAATGAATAGGATAAAATAATGCAGTGAAGGAAACTACAAGCTAGTGGCGGTGACACTCGACACCCCTCTCTCATCTCCCACTGACAGAGTACGATAAAATCCCTCGAACTCTGCAGGCCTAGATTCTCTTATTTCCCGTCAGAAGGGAGCAAGCATATATCACAAAATTTAGTAAGTGGTATCTGATGGGTTTCAGCATATAAATTAAACCGCACCTCGGGGGATTATTCCTACTTATGAAATGAAAACTTTGCACAAAGGAATTTGTAAGGAGATTATATTGTTCACACTCAGCTGCGATGAAGTGAGTGAGGCCAGCATTGGCAGCAAATTGTGCAAACTCTTGACGGATTTCGGCTCCATCCATGAAGGGGTTATGTGGCTATTTGCATGGCCGCACTTCCGCCATTCTCCGAGTTTGGAGGTCACTATTGATGATTCACCCTTAACTCCCTTGGAGTTCTTCTTGGAAGAAAACTTCCTAAAGAAAGTCATCTTATTCCTATGACAAAATTCTAAATTTTTAGTCCACACAATTTTTCTCAACAAAACTTCACAAGATTGATAGTAACCACTCATAAGCATGCATAGAGGCTATCTTAAGCATTCAAACTACTTAGAACTCTAAGAATTCAACATGAAAGCTCATCTATAGCAGCACCAAGAGTAGCTAATTATTCAAAATATAAACTACTAAAGCAAAAACTAATTGGACCAATGGAGGAGTCTCATACCGATGTCTGCTAGAACCACATCGGTATTTTCCCAAAGAGGAAGGGATGATGCAGTATAGCGACGGTAGGTATTTCCCTCAATGATGAGACCAAGGTTATCGAACCAGTAGGAGAACCTCCTCACACCACGTAAACAACACCTGTACACAAATAACAAATACTCGCAACCCAACGTGTTAAAGGGGTTGTCAATCGCTTCCGGGTACGGCGCCTCAAGATAGGCAAATAACGTGAGGTAAAAAGTGGTAGATAGGATAAATAGATCGCGGAACAAATAAATTGCAGCAAGGTATTTTTGTATTTTTGGTTTAATAGATCTGAAAATAAATGCAAGATAAAATAGATCGCAAATGCAAATATGATGAAAAGAGACCCGGGGTTCGTAGGTTTCACTAGTGGCTTCTCTTGAGAAAAATAGCAAATGGTGGGAAAACAATTACTGTTGGGCAATTGATAGAACTTCAAATAATCATGACGATATCCAGACAATGATCATTATATAGGCATCATGTCCAAGATTAGTAGACCGACTCCTGTCAGCATCTACTACTATTACTCCACACATCGACCGCTATCCAACATGCATCTAGTGTATTAAGTTCATGAGAAAACAGAGTAATGCAATAAGAACGATGACATGATGTAGACGGGATCCGTTTATCTATTGCAAAGATATAGATCCCATCTTGTTATCCTTATTAGCAACGATACATGCGTGTCGGTTCCCCTTGTGTCACTGGGATCAAGCACCGTAAGATCGAACCCACTACAAAGCACCTCTTCCTATTGCAAGATAAATAGATCAAGTTGGCAAAATAAAACCCAAATATCAGAGAAGAAATATCGGGCTATAAGAAATCATGCATATAAGAGATCAAAGAAGACTCGAATAACTTTCTTCGATAAAAACACATATCTGATCATAAACTCAAAGTTCATCGGATCCCAACAAACACAGCGCCAAAGGACTTACATCATATGGATCTCCAAGAGACCATTGTATTGATAATCAAGAGAGAGAGAGAGGAAGCCATCTAGCTATTAACTATGGACCCGTAGGTCTACAAAGAACTACAAATGCATCATAGGAGAGGCACCAATGGAAGTGGTGAACCCTTCCATGACGGTGTCTAGATTGGATCTGGTGGTTCTGGACTCTGTGGCGGCTGGATCAATATTTCGTCGACTCCACTAGGGTTTATGGAATATTTGGGTATTTATAGAGGGAAGAGGCCGTTCGGGGGGCACCCGAGGTGGGCAGCACCCACCTAGGTGCGCCTGGGCCTCCTAGCACGCCCTGGTGGGTGCTGAGCCCCTCGAGCATGCCCCCAGGTGCTTCCTTGGCCCATTGGCTTTCTTCTGGCCCAAAAACCTCCTCCAAGAGTTTCGTTGCGTTTGGACTCCATTTGATATTGATTTCCTGTGATGTAGAAAACATGCAGAAAACAGCGACTGGCACTGGGCACTATGTCAATAGGTCAGTACCAAAAAATGATACAAAATGACTATAAAATGATTGTAAAACATCCAAGAATGATAATATAACAGCATGGAAAAATCAAAAATTATAGATACGTTGGAGACGTATCAGCATCCCCAAGCTTAATTCCTGCTCGTCCTCGAGTAGGTAAATGATAAAAACAGAATTGTTGATGTGGAATGCTACCTAACATGTTCATCACATTCTTTTCTTTATAGCATGGACATATGGACTGTTATATGATTCAAAGCAATAGTGTAGTTTTGACATGAAGACTTTAATACTTAAGCATACCAACAAGAAACCATGTCTTTCAAAATATCAACACTAAAGCAAGTTATCCCTAGCCCATCATGCTCAATCATTGATCCATTCGTGAAACACACTCGAATATTAGCTACACCCAATGCTAAAATATGATCCTAGTGCCCCTTAGTTGGTGCTTTATAAGAGAAGATGGAGACTCAAATTCAAAATAAAAATTGCATAAGTAAGAGAAAGGCCCTTCGCGGAAGGAAGTAGTGATTTGTAGAGGTGCCAGAGTTCAAAGCTTAAATTGAGAGATAAAATTATTTTTAAGAGGCATACTTTTCCTACCAACAAAAATGACTTGGAGCATCCCAACACTTTCCATGCTAGATACATCATAGGCGGTTCCGAAACAGAAAATAAAGTTTATTCCTTTTTCCACCATAACTTTCACTTTCCATGGCTAACCGTATCCACGGGTGCCCTACATACCAACACTTTCCAAGGAATTTATTATTTGACAACATAAAGTAAACTCATTATTCATTTCAGGACTGGTCATCCCTAGTACCTTTGTCGTACTCTTGTGCAATGACAAGTGAATAAACACTCATCGTGAGAATAACACATCTAGCATGGAAAATATTGGCTACCCTTTACTGCCTCGCGAGTAGTAGAGCACACAAAAGAGAAATTTATTTTGAACATTAGAGATGGAACATGCAAATTTTCTTAGAACGGCATGGAAATACCGCATATAGGTAGGTATAATGGACTCATATGGCAAAACTGGTTTAAAGGGTTTTGGATGCACAAGTAGTGATCATACTTATTGCAAAATGAAGACTAGCAAAAAGATTGAGAAGCAACCAACCAAAAAGTGAAAAATCTCGTACCCAAGCATTAAGCATAAGTAACACCGAATAATGCACCATAAGTAGGATATAAATTTCATTGCATAACTATTGACTTTCGTGCTTGCATAGGGAATCACAAACCTTAACATCAATATTCTTACTAAAGCACAATTACTCACCAACATGACTCACATATCATATCATCATATCTCAAAACCAGTACTAAGAATCAAGTTTATTTTGTCCAATGATCTTCATGATAGTTTTTATTATATCCTCCTTGGATAACTATCACTTTGGGACTATTTTCATATGTTGCTTTTGATGAGCTCAAACAAATTTAAGTGAAGATCATGAGCATAAATTTTTCTTTTCTCTCAAAATAATCTAAGTGAAACAAGGGAGAATTTCTTAAAAAATTACTAACTCCCAAATAAATCTAAGTGAACCGTGAGAGCATTTCTTCAAAATTAACAAACCACACTGTGCTCAAAAAGATATAAGTGAGGTACTAGAGCAAATCCATGGCTCTAAAAATTTAAGTGAATCATAGGAGCAAGCATAGCATTTTTTTGGCTCTCTCAAAAGGGTGTGTCCAGGAAGGATTAAACACTTAAAACACAAAGCAAAACAAGCGAATACTCATATCATACAAGAAGCTCCAAGCAAAACTCATATCATGTGACGAATAAAAATATAGTTTCAACTAAAATATCGATGGTCGTTAGAAGAAAGCGGGGATGCCACTCAGGGGCATCCCCAAGCTTAGTTACTTGCTAATTCTTTGAATATTATCTTGGGGTGCCTCATGCATCCCCAAGATTAGCCTTTTCCTAATCCTTATTCCTTCATCCATCTTAAGATAACCCAAAACTTGAAAACTTCAATCACACAAAACTCAAATAAAACCTTCGCAAGATCCGTTAGTATAAGAAACCAAGCCACTACTATAAGTACTGTAGAAAACCTATTTTTTGTATTATATCTACTGTATTCCAACTTTTCTATGGCAAAAACTCATCAAATAAAACCATAGAATCATCAAAACAAGCACACAACGCAAAGAAAACAGAATCTTTCAAAAACAGAGCAGTCTGTAGCAATCTGAAAATTTTGAATACTTATGTAACTCCAAAAATTATGAAATAAATTGGTGGACGTGAGGAAATTGTCTATTAATCCTTTGCAAAAATAATCAACTCAAAATCACTCTTATGCAGAAAATTACAACGAATCTCGTGAGTGCAAAACTTTTTGTTTTTCAGCAAGATCAAATAAACTTTCACTCAAGTCTTCCCAAAGGCCTTGCTTGGCACAAACACTAATTACAACACAAAAAATAAAATTATAAAAGTAGCATAATTTTTCTAACACTCAAGAAGAAATAAAAAAGAAAAAATAAATTTTATTCATTGGATTGCCTCCCAACAAGCGCTATCGTTTTACGCCCCTTGACAGGCATAACGCATAAGATCTAAGTTTTGTCATCTTTGGTTCTAGATCCATAAGATGCCCTAATGATTGATTAATATGGTGTCCTAATTCTTGTTCTAGGGAAGTGTTCCATTCCCTTCCTTAGTGGAAATTGAAATTTAATATTGCCTTCTTTCATATCAATCACGGCACCAATAATACGCAAAAACGGTCTACCAAGAATAATTAGACAAGAAGGATTGCAATCAATATCAAGAACAATAAAATCTATGGGCACATAATTCCTATTTGCAAGAATAAGAACATCATTAATTCTTCCCATAGGATTTTTAATAGTAGAATCCGCTAAGTGCAAATTTAAAGAGCATTCTTCAATATAGGTAAGACCAAGCACATCACATAAAGATTTCGGAATTGTAGAAACACTAGCACCCAAGTCACATAAATAAAAACACTCATAATTTTTAATCTTGACTTTGATAGTAGGTTCCCATTCATCATGCAATTTTTCTAGGAATTGAAACTTCTAATTCCAACTTTTCTTCAAAAGCTTTCATCATGGCATCAACAATATGTTTAGTAAAATCTTTATTTTGTTCGTAAGCATGGGGTGAATTTATCATGGATTGCAACAAATAAATACAATCAATCAAAGAGAAACTATCATAATTAAAGTCTTTGTAATCCAAAATAGTGGGCACATCACTAGTTAAAGTCTTGACCTCTTCAAACCCACTTTCCTCAATTTTTTCAACAAGATTTTCACCCTCCGAATCATAGGGACGCCTTCTAACTAAAGTTGACTCTTCTCCAATCCATTTTTCATCAATCTTAAATTTACTAAACAAAGAATCAATAGAACAAAAACCAATCACTTTAAGATCTTCATCACTTTTATGATAATAATCACTAGAAAACGCTTTTTCTAAATATGCTCTTTTAGCTCTAAGCATAGTGGTTCTTTTCTTACTTTCATCCATAGAAACATAAAGATCTTTAATTGATTCTTCAAATTTAGGCACAAAAATTTTCATCTTGAGAGTTTCTACACCATGAGTAATTCTATCAACACTTCTAGACAAATCATCAATTTTATTCAACTTTTCTTCTATCGAAGCGTTGAAAGCCTTTTGCATATTGATAAATTCTTTAATATTGTTCTCAAGATTAGAGGTGTTTCTATTATAATTGAAGGTGGGATTACCATAGGAATTACCATAATTGTTAGAGGAATTACTAGGAAAAGGCTTATGATTAGAATTACCTCTATAAGCATTGTTATTGAAATTATTTTGTGAGACAAAATTCACATCTACAGGATCACTATTTTGATCAATCAAAGTGGACAAAGGCACATCATTAAAATCAATAGGAGAACTTCTACTAGCAACCAACTTCATAAGAGCATCAACTTTTTCACTCAGAGAACTTATTTCGTCTACTGAATTGACTTTTTTTACTAGTAGGAGCTCTTTCGGTATGCCATCGCGAGTAATTTGCCATAATATTGTCTAGTAATTTAGTAGCTTCACCTAAAGTAATTTCCATAAAAGTAACCCCCGCGGCGGAATCTAAAAGATTACGAGAAACAAAATTCAATCTCGCATAATTTTTTTGTATGATCAAACAAAGATTTAACCCTTGAGTTGGGCAATTCCTTAGCATCAATTTCATCCATTCCCAAGATTGTGCAACATGATCATGTTCAAGTTGCTTGAAATTCATGATTTGGGTCTAAGGGAAATATTTTTTGCGAGCGGAAAATACTTAGTGATAAAAGCATCTTTGCATTTGTTCCAAGAATCGATACTATTGCGAGGCAAAGAAGAAAACCAAATTTTTGCGTGATCTCGCAAAGAAAACAGAAATAATTTCAACTTCACAACATCATTGTCCACATATTTTTCCTCTTGCATATCGCATAATTCCACCAATGTGTTAAGATGGGACGCGACAACCTCATTAGGAGTACCGGCAATTTGATCTTTCATAACAAGATTCAGCAAAGCAGCATTAATATCACAAGACTCCGCACTAGTGGCGGGAGGAGCAATCGAAGTGCTAATAATATCATTGTTGTTGGTGTTTGAGAAATCTGACGACTTGCTGTTCTCTTGAGTCATGATGACTACGCAACAAGATTGCACTCAAAAACAGGTCTGACGAGAAAATGGTGAACGAAAAAGAGGGAGAATAAAACCCCAAATTTTTTGTGAAGTGGGGGAGAGGAAAACGAGAGGCAAATGGAAAATAATGTAAATTCTGAGGAGATGAGATTCGTGATTAGGAACCTGGTTGGTGTTGAAGATCCTCCCCCGCAACAACGCGAGAAATTACTTTTAATGTCTGCTAGAACTACGTTGGTATTTCCCCAAGGAGGAAGGGATGATGCAGTATAAGGACGGTAGGTATTTCCCTGAGTGATGAGACCAAGGTTATTGAACCAGTAGGAGAACCTCCTCACACCACGTAAACAACACCTGCACATAAATAACAAATACTCGCAACTCGACATGTTAAAGGGGTTGTCAATACATTCCGGGTACGATGCCTCACGATAGGCAAATAACGTGGGGTAAAAAGTGGTAGATAGGACAAATAGATAGCAGAACAAATAAATTGCAGAAAGGTATTTTTGTATTTTTGGTTTAATAGATCTGAAAATAAATGCAAGAGAAAATAGATCGCAAATGCAAATATGATGAAAAGAGACTCGGGGGCCGTAGGCTTCACTAGTGGCTTCTCTCGAGAAAAATAGCAAACGGTGGGAAAACAATTACTGTTGGGCAAATGATAGAACTTCAAATAATCATGCCGATATCCAGGAAATGATCATTATATAGGCATCACGTCCAAGATTAGTAGACCGACTCCTGCCTGCATCTACTACTATTACTCCATACATCGACCGCTATCCAGCATGCATCTAGTGTATTAATACATGAGAAAACGAAGTAATGCAATAAGAACGATGACATGATGTAGACGGGATCCGTTTATCTATTGCGGAGATATAGATCCCATCTTGTTATCCTTAGTAGCAACGATACATACGTGTCGGTTCCCCTTCTATCACTGGGATCAAGCACCATAAGATCGAACCCACTACAAAGCACCTCTTCTAATTACAAGATAAATAGATCAAGTTGGCAAACAAAACCCAAATATCGGAGAAGAAATACGAGGCTATAAGCAATCATGCATATAAGAGATCAAAGAAGACTCGAGCAACTTTCTTAGATAAAAACATAGATCTGATCATAAACTCAAAGTTCATCAGATCCCAACAAACACACTGCCAAAAGACTTACATCATATGGATCTCCAAGAGACCATTGTATTGATAATCAAGAGAGAGAGAGAGAGAGGAAGCCATCTAGCTACTAACTACAGTCCCGTAGGTCTACAAAGAACTACTCACGCATCATAGGAGAGGCACCAATGGAAGTGGTGAACCCCTCCATGACGGTGTCTAGATTGGATCTGGTGGTTCTGGACTCTGCGACGGCTGGATCAATATTTCGTCGACTCCCCTAGGGTTTATGGAATACTTGGGTATTTATAGAGCAAAGATACGGTTTAGGGGGCACCCGAGGTGGGCAGCACCAACCTGGGTGCGCCTCGGCCTCCTGGCGCGCCCTGGTGGGTGCTGCTCCCCTCGAGCAGCCCCCCAGGTGCTTCCTTGGCCCATTGGCTTTCTTCTGGCCCAAAAACTTCCTCCAGGAGTTTCGTTGTGTTTGGACTCCGTTTGATATTGATTTCCTGCGATGTAAAAAACATGCAAAAAACAGCAACTGGCACTGGGCACTATGTCAATAGGTTAGTACCAAAAATGACTATAAAATGATTGTAAAACATCCAAGAATGATAATATAACAGCATGGAACAATCAAACATTATAGATACATTGGAGACGTATCACATACCAAGTAGCAATCCCCCAAAATAGTATAAAAAACGGAGCTTCGAGCGAAGAGATTGAAATCCGCGGGTTTGAGAGCAAGAACACGAGAGATAGATAGATAGATAGATAGATAGATAGATAGATAGAGAGAGAGAGCAATGCTGAATTTTTTCTAGAGGTAGGTGGTGACATGGGCTAAAGAGATAAGTGAGAGGGGCCATGTGGGGACCACAACCCACTAGGGCGCGCCTGGGGCTGCTGGCGCGCCCAGGGGGTTGTGCCCACCTGGGGCACCCCCCCTCTGATGTTATTTGCATCAAAAATTCTTAAATATTCAGAAAAAAACGTATCAAATTTTCAGGGCATTCTAAGAACATTTATTTTTGGATCATTTTTATTACACGAGAAATACAGAAAACAGGATAAACATGGCATTTTATTTTATTTAACTAAGAAAAATAGAAAATAAAAGGTAAGGAAAAAAGGTAGTGTTCACTAAATTCATCAACTTCATACCTCTCAAAAATGATCCATTAATAAGGTTGATCAAGTCTTATTAACAACCACTTTCGATTAGCATGAAACGGAAGAACCTTCGTAAAACACTAGGTTGCCTCAACAGGGATGTGCACATCCCCAACAATAAGCAACTCATATTTCTTTTTGCTAGTAGGTAGAGGTAGTTGAAAACTTCCAATAGTGATTGTCGGAGATTTTTCAATAACATTAATACCATTCACTTGGAATTGTTTCTTTGGAAAGTGCACTATATGCTCATTACCATTGATATGAAAAGTGATCTTGCTTTTATTGCAATCAATAACAGCCCCTACAATATTCAAGAAGGGTCTACCAAGGATAATCGACATATTGTCGTCCTTGGGCATCTCAAGTATGACAAAGTCAATTAAGATAGTAACATTTGCAACAACAACGGGCACATCCTCACAAATACCGATAGGTATAGCAGTTGATTTGTCAGCCATTTTCAAAGATATTTCAGTAGGTGTGAGTTTATTCAAATCAACTCTTTTATATAAGGAGAAAGGCATAACACTAACACCGGCTCCTAAATCACACAAAGCAGTTTTAACATAGTTTCTTTTGATGGAGCAAGGTATAGTTGGTATTCCAGGATCTCCAAGTTTTTTAGGCATTCCATCCTTTAAAGAATAATTAGCAAGCATGGTGGAGATTTCAGCTTCAGGTATCTTTCTTTTATTGGTAATGATGTCTTTCATGTACTTTGCATAAGGTGCCATTTTTAAGATATTAGTCAATCGAGTGTGCAAAAAGACTGGCCTAAGTATTTCAGCAAAGCGTTCAAATTCTTCATAATCTTTCTTCTTAGTTGATTTAGGTGGAAAGGGCATGGGTTTTTGAACCCATGGTTCTCTTTATCTTCCATGTTTTCTTGCCACAGAGTCTCTTTTATCATATCTTTTATTTTTAGGTTGTGGGTTATCAAGATCAATAGCTGGTTCTATCTCAACATCATTATCTGGTTCTTTACATTGTTTGGTTTAGTGTCTTCATCAATTCCTCATTGTATTTTTCATTATCACTAGGTGAATGTTCATTACCAGATTGAGTTTCAGCATCAGAGATAGAAACATCATTACTATCTTTAGGAGGTTTTTCTGTTTCAGGTTGCAAAGTCCTATCATTTCCCTTTTTCTTTGGATTAGGTGCATCAGTGTTAACTCATTGAGAGTCTTGTTCAATTCTTCTAGGGTGACCTTCAGGATAAAGTGGTTCCTGAGTCATTCTACCTCCTCTATTTATTACTCTAATAGCATGATCATTGATATTATTATTCATTTCATCTAGCAACTCTCTTTCAGATTTAGCAACTTGTTCTAATTGAATTTGAACCATAGAAGCATGTTTTCCTACACCTCTAACATCATTAGAGATTCTAAAGAACAAGTCACTCAAACGAGCAATCATATCATATTTGTATTTCAATTGTTTCATAACATTTTCAGTGAAGTGATCTTGCTTTCTAATATAAATATCAAACTCGTGAAGGCATTGACTAGGATGCATATTATAAGGATTGTCCTTTTCATTAAATTTCATTGAGGGGTTTACCTCTACCACCTTGGGTGGTGGTATGTCAGACCCATGTATCTCTTAAATAGGAGGTAAATTTTTAACATCCTCTGCTTTAATACCTTTTTCCTTCATAGATTTCTTTGCCTCTTGCATATCTTCCGGACTGAGATATAAGATACCCCTCTTCTTTGGAGTGGGTTTATGTTGTGGTTCAGGAAGGATCCAATCATCATAACTTTTCAATATATTATTCAATAATTCTTCATCTTGTTCAACAGTTCGTTCCCTGAAAACACAACCAGCACAACTATCTAGGAAGTCCCTAGAAGCATGAGTTAGTCCATTATAGAAGATATCAAGTATTTCATTTTTCTTGAGAGGATTATCTGGCAAAGCATTGAGCAATTGGAGAAGCCTCCCCCAAGCTTGTGGGGGACTCGCTTCTCCAATTTGCACTAAGTTAAATATTTCCTTTAAGGCAGCTTGTTTCTTATGAGCAGGAAAATATTTTTCAGAGAAGTAATAAATCATATCCTGGGGACTACGCACACAACCAGGAGCAAGAGTATTATACCAAATCTTAGCATCACCCTTTAATGAGAATGGGAATAACTTGAGAATATGATAGTAGTTAATCTTCTCATCATGAGCAAATAGAGTGGCTATATCATTTAGCTTAGTGAGGTGTGCCACAACAGTTTCAGTTTCATAACCATGGAAAGGATCAGATTCAACCAAATTAATTAACTCTGGGTCGACAGAGAATTCATAATCCCTATCATCAACAAAGATAGGTGAAGTAGCAAACTTAGGATCACATTTCATTCTAGCATTCAAAGAATTTTCTTTCAATTTGCATAGTAATTTCTTAAGATCATCTCTATCATTACAAGCAAGAAAGTCTCTAGTTGTCTCCTCATCCATAACATAACCTTCCAGTATCTTAGGCAATTCATATCTAGGAGGACTAGGTCTAATAGGTGTCTCAAGCTTTTCAGATTTAGGTATTTTACCAGTTATAGTAATTTCATTGTCTTTGGCTCTAGCAATTTGTCCATCAAGAAAATAACCTAGTGGCACACCATCATCAAACAAGGTACTAGCCTCATCATAAGCATTATCCATAGTGGAAGTAGCATCATCAATAACTTGCGACATATCAAAATTAATAGCATGTGGTGGTGTTGCAAGTTTACTCAAAATAGAAGGTGAATCAAGTGCAGAGCTACATGGTAGTTCCTTACCTCCCCTCGTCTTAGAGGGAAATATTTTAGTCTTGGTATCCTTCATATTCTTCACAGTGATAAATTGATAATGATCCCAAGTGTCTCAGCAAATATAGCTATGCTCCCCAGCAACGGCGCCAGAAAAAGGTCATGATAACCCACAAGTATAGGGAATCACAACAGTTTTCAATGGTAGGGTATTCAACCCAAATTTATTGATTCAACACAAGGGGAGCCAAAGAATATTTGCAAGTATTAACAGCTGAGTTTTCAATTCAACCACACCTAGAGATTAATTATCTGCAGCAATATGATCAGTGGGAAAGTAATATGATAGCTTTGATAGTAGTAGCAACAACAATAGTAATGGTAAAGTATAGACATGATTTTGTAGCAAGTGTAACAGTAATAGTAGCAGTAATAACTTAGCAAGAACAATACAAGATAAATTCATAGGCATTGGATCGGTGAATTTGTTGGATGATATATATCATATAACAGTCATAACCAAGGGCGATACGGCACTAGCTCCAGTTCATAATTATAATGTAGACATGTATTCCGTAAATTGTCCTACGTGCTTATGGAAAGAACTTGCATGAAATCTTTTGTCCTACCCTCTCGTGGCAGCAGGGTCCATATGGAAACTAGGGGATATTAAGGCCTCCTTTTAATAGAGAACCAGAACAAAGCATTAGCACATACTGAATACATGAACTCCTCAAACTACGGCCATCACCGGAAAGTATCCCGACTACTATCACTCCGGGGTTTGCGGATCATAACACGTAATAGGTGACTATAACTTGCAAGATTGGATCTAGAACATAGATATAATGGTGATAATATAAATGGTTCAGCTCTGAAATCATGGCACCCGGGCCCAAAGTGACAAGCATTAAGCATGGAAAAGTCATAGCAACATCAATCTCAGAACATAATGGACACTCGGGATCAAGCCCTAACAAAACTAACTCCTCACCAACCAGCAAGCCTATGAATGAATTACTCACTCCCAGTGGGGAGCATCATGGAATTGGCGATGGAGAAGGGTTGGTGATGACAAAGATCGAAGATCCCCCTCTCCGGAGCCCCAAACAGACTCCAGATCTAGCCTCCCAATGAAGAACTGGAGGTGGCGGTGGCTCCGTCTCGTGAAATGCGATGATTCTTTCTCCTTGATTTTTTTCTTTGAAAATAGGATTTTATTGAGTTGGAATCAGGGTCTGTGGGGCCACCTGGTGGGCACAACCCACCTAGGCGCGCTAGGAGGGGGGCGCACCCTGGTGGGTGGTGCTCACCCAGGGCCCCCCTCCGGTGGTTCTTGGCTCCAGTATTTTTATTTTATTCCATAAAAAATCTCCAAAAAGTTTCGTGCCATTCGGAGAACTTTTATTTTTGCACAAAAACAACACCATGGTAGTTCTGCTGAAAACAACGTTAGTCCGAGTTATTTTCATTCAAATAATGCAAATTAGAGTCCAAAACAAGAGGAAAAGCGTTAGGAAAAGTAGATATGATGGAGACGTATTAGTCTCCTTGGAAGATAAATATGCATACTTTCCAGTCTGTGAACAACACCAAAGGATGAGTTTATAACAAAATGACACCACATAATGAAACATGACACATCTCCTGACAATGAAATGAGCATTTATTATGTGTGCCTTGTGCAAAAACCAGGCATACCTTCGAACTGGACCTCCAGGTACTCTTGGAGAGCATACTTTAGTGTACAGCCAAACCTTTATGTCACCTATGAGTTATACAAGACCCCACTACAGCAACCCTTAGTGTTTAAATCATTGACAAGTTCTGTTAGGTCAAGAACAACAAGTAATCGAAGCAAATAGTCCTAGTATAGTTGGCTGACAAAAACAAGCAATTGAACAAATGTGTTAGCAAATCTTGCACAAAACTGAATTACATATCAAGAAAAGAAGCATAGAAGGAGGCTTAAAGACCATCACTTGAATGACCAGACTTAAGGGGCATTTAAACATCATGTGCAACATTTGAACTAACATAAACATTTCATATTTCAGATTCTATAATGAAATGCACACGTATTAGGTTATGCCATGTATGATGCCTAAATGTACACTATAGCAGGTAGAAGTGATTCATCATTATACGCACAATTGAATTGCAGGTTAAGGGCCAGTTCTATTCTGACTTTTCAAAGTTTATTGTCAAAATAAGCCATAAAATATGTAAAGAACTCATTTTTGAGTTATGGTCTTGGCCTTAACTTATTTCGCTTGGGGGGGTGCTTCGCGTAGAAGCTCACTGAAAAATGAACGGAAGGGGAATAGCGAAATGACTCGGTTGTTGGTCTACATTACACTCAAAATTCCACTGCTCACGCCCATGTCACACCTGAGCCTCTAGTAAAACCAAACACACAAGCGTTCATTGCCTTGCCCGCTTGCATCTCCCCTCTCCTTTCCCTCTACCTCGATCCCCTACCTGCAGCGCTAGGGTTCCTCCAGAGAGTCGCCGCGACTGGTCCCATCTGGCCTGCTCCTCGATGATGCACTATCTAGCTAGGCTACATGGCCGGCAGGTAGGGCCCAATCTCCCCGGCTGCCCCTCCCTCTTGCGCTGCCCCTCATTCTCATGGTCTCCAGCAATTGCTCCGCTATGGTCCATCCAGCGCACTACTCAGGCGGTTGCCGCACAACTACGGCCGATGCCCCACTCCAACAGAAGGCATCTCGTTCCCCCTCCCCTCCTCCTAGGTCGTGGCCTTGAGGTGCTGTTGCAGGTTGAGGTCATCCAACAAGGTGAGGATCTCCTCTGATTTTTGCCAAATTTTCATTCTAGTCCGCTATACGATGAATTGCTATGAGCTGTTGCTGCTATATGATGCATTGCTATGAGCTGCTCCTGCTGCTGCTATATGATGAATTGCTGTGAGCTGCTGCTGCTATATGATGAGTTGCTATAAGCTTCTCCTCCTGCTGCTATATGATGAATTGCTATGAGCTGCTCATGTTGCTTCTATATGAGGAATTGCCATGAGCTGCTACTGGTATATGATGAATTGCTAGCTATTGCTGCTGCTGTATGATGAGTTGCTATGAGCTGCTGCTATATGACGCTTTCCGGTGGTGCTGCTGTATGATAATAACCAGCCACTTTGACCATCGAAATTTGATAAATAATGGTTCTACATTTAAATTTATCCATGCATTCTTTGTTTAAATTAGGCAATGGGTTCTCTATGGAAGACGATGACCAAAGCAGATTGTGCCAAGTAGATGGTATCTTTGTATTTGCATTTTGAACAAATGTTGATGGTTTGTTTTCCTATCATATTAATGTCAGGACCCCGACTCAATGCCACATCGATCTAGCATGTAACACCTCATATCACTTTGCGGCCTCACGCACGGTATTCCCACGGGTGTCGCCTTACCTTTGCCCGGGACCGTTTGCGCCTTTTGGCACACGTATATGACAGTGTCGCTAGCATCCATATGATAAGGAGCCCGGGGCTAACATGGCTAGTCGTAAACCCAAAGTGGCACAGACTTACAGGGACAGGCATCCATGACCCAGCATCGAACGTGTCGGTCATCAGCGAGTGAATCCAGGCTGTAGCACTGGGCTAGCAGGACTCCGGTGAACCGAGCTGTAGCGGGCTAACAGGACTCCGGTATTCATCGCGTGACATTTCCCCGAAGGGACAGACACAGGAACGAAGAAGGACACATGCCGGCCAGCCTAAGTGTTCCGGAGCAGTAGCAAGCTACCATGGCTCGGTGGAAACACTAGGAGACATTTCCCGATAAGAGAGGCTACTAAAGATAAACAACTAGATAGTCAGATCCCACACATACCAAGCATTTCAATAACATACACACAATATGCTCGATATGTGCAAACACAACATGGCATCACAACATGACTCTACGACTCAAGTATTTAATCAATAGGCTCCGAGGAGCGAGATATTACAAACATGGGTCTCATGACCCAACACTCAGAGCATACAAGTCAAAGCACAAGCGGAAGCTATCATGTCTGGGTACAGACATCTATAAATGAAAAAGGCTGAGAAGCCTGACTATCTACCAGATCCTGCCGAGGGCACAAGATCGTAGCTGAGGTAACAAGATAAACGTCGAAGTCCACGCGGAACTACTAGTGAGACTGAAGTCTCTCTGCACAAAACATAAAATAGGCAAACGTGAGTACAAATGTACCCAGCAAGACTTACATCAGAACTAACTACATATGCATCATTATCAACAAGGGAATGGTGGGGTTTAACTGCAGCAAGCCAGCTTTGACTCGGTGGCTATCCTGAACTACGACTGCAAGTAACTCTTTTGAGGTGGCGCACATGAGTCCACATATTCACCATATCAATACACCACTATGGATCCGCTCCCGTCTCCCTACGAGAACGCCATCTATAGCACTCACGCTTATCTTGCGTATTTTAGGGTATCCACTTTCACTTGTCTATGAACTGATATAAGCAACCCAGAAGTCCTTTTCCGCGGACACGGCTATTCGAATAGATGATGTTAACCCTGCAGGGGTGTACTTCTTCATACATGTTTCCACCACTTAGCGTCTGCACACGACATGTGCTCGGCAGACTTCAAGCGAAAGCCGACGTGGGTGTAGACCACGACCTACCTAAACACTCAAGTCTCTAGTCCAGGTTTATCGCCTATTCGGGTTCCATCCATGAGGAGATCCGGCCGGAATTTCGCTCACAGCCCCAAACGATGTGAACAGGGTTCCCGAGATACCAAACGGGCATCCGGTACACCGTGCCACGTACCTACCGCATCACAGCCCACCCCTACGGTCAGCGCTGTCCACGGCCTCCAGTAAGCTACAAACACCAGAAACTACTTGCAACTCCTGGACAGAGGACTAGGGTGAATAAGAAGTCGAGCGGGGTCATATTTCAGGGCCCAATGTATGGTAGTAGCTGAATCATGGATCACAAACACAGAACTCAGTTCCTAAGGACGGCTGCAATGAGACAACCCACCATGTACTCCTACATGGCCTCTCACCGCTACCTTTACCAAATCGTGTTCACACACTTAGCTCACACACAGTAGGACATGTTCACACGCCTCTGATTCATCCCCGATGAATCAGACCTGACTCAACTCTA
This sequence comes from Triticum dicoccoides, assembly GCF_002162155.2. Classification (NCBI taxonomy): domain Eukaryota; kingdom Viridiplantae; phylum Streptophyta; class Magnoliopsida; order Poales; family Poaceae; genus Triticum; species Triticum dicoccoides. The sequence continues at coordinate 364,868,037 of NC_041393.1, read as the reverse complement.
AGCAGTAGCAGGCATGACAAACAGGCATGAATGAGTAGGCACAACAGGGCTCAAACAACTCCTACTCATGCTAAAGGGTTTCATCTATTTACTGTGGCAATGACAGGTCATGCAAAGGATAAAGGGGTTCAGCTACCGCAGCAAGTAACAGATGAATCGGTGTTGTCCTAATGCAGTAAAAGAGAGCAGGAGCGAGAGAGTAGGATTGTATCGGAATGAACAAGGGGGGTTTTGCTTGCCTGGCACTTCTGAAGATAACATTGAGTCTTCATCAGTGTCAACGATCACATCATCGGTATCACGTCTATCGAGAGGGGACCAATACCGGCAACACAGAAGGGAACACAATCAATGCAATGCACAATATGATGCATGATCATGACATGGCAAAATGAATGTGTTTTGAGCTAATGCAACTAAAACCAATTAAATGAAGTTGGTTTGAATCCAAGATTCAAATTCAAACTCCATATGTGGATATTTAAATGCCATTCACTTCATTTGTCCTAAACAGTAGTGATAAGTTGTTCTAACATGCATGAAAATGGTACAGATGGATTCCTTGAATTTTTCTGATAATTTTTCATATATAAATTATTTAATTTGGAGTTACGGTTGAATTTCTACGATTTATTGAAGTTTTAGCCATTTTCTGGAATTTTCTGAATTAAATTAAATGCAGAAATGATTTAATTGCGTCAGCCTGACGCCAGCATGACGTCAGCGAGTCAACGACCAGGTCCAGGTCAAATCTGACATGCGGGGTCCACACGTCAGCGACACAGGGGCCAATCCCGCGTTGACTCGGGCTTTGACCCGCTACGGGGCCCGCTGTCAGTGTCTGTTAGCGTGTTAATGGGGGGGGGGATTAGCCGCTAATGATGGTTCACGTCAGAGGCACCGGCGGTTGGACGACGGCGACAATCAGAGCGGCGGTGGCTCGCCGGAGTTGCGCCAGAGACGACGGATCGACGCACCAGGGGCACCAGAGGATAGCCCGTGCCCGCGCGCATCTAGGGGAACCAACGGGAGGTGCGGGGGTGGACGGAGTTTGCCGGAGGCGAGGTTGTGGCGGCGGCCGGAGTTCGGGTGAGCTCGGAGTCGGCGTTAGGAAGCATAGCAGAGGGTGCGGATGGGCGCTATGGCCTCCTGGGGGTGCACTGAGCACGGCTGCGTGCTCGGTTGCAGCTCTAGGCAACCGTGGCTACGGCGGCGACATGGCCGGCAGCGAAGAGCTCTCGGCTCCGACGGTTGTCGGTGTTAGAGGGAGAAAACGAGTCAGGGGAGAGGGGGAAACGACGGAGGAGCTCACGTGGATCCCGTAGAGGTGGACGGCGGGCTCGGGGAAGGCCGAACGGCGACGAATTTGACGACGGCGATCCCCGGTGGCCGAGGAGGGGAACGGCGAGGCTAGCGGCATCCAGGGGCTCTTCTGGTCGCGTGAGACGACGAGGAGGACGAGGGAGGACTGGCGGAGCTCGGGAGCGCAACGGCAAGGCGGGGCAGTGGCTGTGGCCATGGCACGGCGACGATGACGGCGAGCTCCGCTCGGTGGTGTGCGCGAGAGGGAAGCAGAGGAAGGAATGGGGTCCAGGGGGAGAGAGGAGAGGTGCAGGGGGCGAGGGGGAGTGCGTGGCGTCTCCGGGCGTCGAGGAGGGAGGCAACCAGGCAGGAGGTGGCCAGGGGGGAAGCAGGAGGTGGCCGAGGCCTCTCGGGCGCGCGCCACGCCTCGCCTCTGTTCGTCCTCCTGGCAGAGGAGGAAGAGGACAAGGGGGAGGAGGAGGTGGGCTGGGCCGGCCAGGTGGGGGAGCTGGGCCGGCTGGTGGGCTGCACGGGTGAGGCCAGGTAGGCTTTACTCTTTTTATTTTTTTTTCTGTTCTGTTTCTTTTATTTAATATCTTTTGCCATTGTTTGAATTTAAACAAATTCAAACAATGCCAAAAACTCCTCTGAATATTTTTATTTTGCTAGATGGACTTTTCCAAAAGCTTATAATATATTTCAGGGGTATTTGAAATTATATTCTAATTATATGAATATAATTCAAATTCAAATAGCTAATGATTTAAATTCAAAGTCGAAAAAATAAATCCTTAAAAATGTTCAATATTTTGGTTGGGACCAGAACCCTTACCAAAAATTATCAAACATTTAAGAAGAGCCTTTTGGAGCAATGAATGAGATTTCTAGGGTTTTTGCCCCTCTTTTATTTAGGGTTTTGAGGCTTCCAATATTCCTCAATTCAAGTTTCAAAAATATAGACATGATGCACACATGAAGCTAACCTAGAGCAATGCCAGAAGCTAGGGATGTGACAATTAATTACTGCATTGGGTTCAATTTGTGATGTTTGCAAGTCAAATTAATTTTCATATGGGCAGCAAAATGACAAAATATAATGCAATCTATACTTTTCACTGATCATACCACAAATAAGCTGAAATCAGGCAATGAAAAGAACTGGTTGGCTTATTATCTGGAGCTTATATTCAAAGGGGCTTATCTTCTTAAGATAACTCGAAATAACTGTCCCTAAGAACCCTGGCCAATAGCACTGACATACAAATAACATTTCACGATGATTGCAATGGAGTGACCTACCATAGCACACTGTATAGACTCACCACTGCCTCTCCTTTTTTTTGCGATGTTCCATGAAATTGCCGCATACATCTTGTATTAAGAAATCTTGTATCTTTTCGTTGTGGCACCCCATCTGCAGGTTGACACGGCTAATTTGAAATATCTCTACATAATAATACATTGCATATCCCTTGCGCATATTTAAACCACCAATTAACGATTGTGTGCATAGCCGTAGCATAAACTAGCCATGACTCTGTGTACTAGACTAGCACGCACTCTAAGGGAGCCTAATGTAGTTCACTGGAATTCCTACATGCCACCTACAATTTTGTGTAATGTAGTACCTTTGTACCTAAATATATGTCTTTGTAGAGATTCCACTATGGACCACATACAGATGTATATAGATGCATTTTAGAGTGTAGATTCACTCATTTTGATCTGTATGTAGTCTATAGTGGAATCTCTAGAAAGACTTGTATTTAGGAACGGAGGGAGTATCATGTATCATATCTACATCTCTAATTTAGCAGCCAGTAGTGGAAATCATTGGTTGCACAAAGGGATTACTGGTCAAAAATCCTAGCAAAGCATGCTGGCAGGCACACAACAATACAAGAGAGAGACGCACTTACAAGATCATAGCAATGCCTCAGTCCAGGATCTTGGTTGGCCAAGCCGTTAGATCCATAAGAAACATCATCCTTGTAGTTCTTGCGAGCTGCATAACATGTACTAGCGACCTGATACGTCTCCAACGTATCTATAATTTCTTATTGTTCCATGCTATTATATTATCCATCTTGGATGTTTTATATGCTATTTTATATGATATTTGGGACTAACCTATTAACCTAGAGCCCAGTGCCAGTTTTTGTTTTTTCCTTGTTTTTGAGTTCTACAGAAAAGGAATACCAAGCGGAGTCCAAATGACCTAAATTTTTACGGTGATTTTTATGGTCTAGAAGAAGCCCCCGAAGCAAAAGATTTGGGCCAGGAGAGTCCCGAGTCAACCACAAGGGTGGAGGGCACGCCCTACCCCCCGGGAGGGTGCTCCAGTCTTGCGTTGACTCGTGGACCCCCCTTACGTGAAACTGACGCCAAAAATTCCTATAAATACATAAACCCCTGAAAAGAAACCTAGATCGGGAGTTCCACCGCCGTAAGCCTCTGTAGCCACAAACAACCAATCGAGAGCCTGTTCTGGCATGCTGCCGGAGGGGGAATCCATCACTGGTGGCCATCTTCATCATCCCGACTCTCTCCATGACGAGGAGGGAGTAGTTCACCCTCGGGGCTGAGGGTATGTACCAGTAGCTATGTGTTTGATCTCTCTCTCTCTCTCTCTCTCTCTCTTGTGTTCTTGATATGGCACGATCTTGATGTACCGCAAGCTTTGCTACTATAGTTGGATCTTCACGTGATCCACTTGATGTTTATTTTGGTGATCAACTTAAGTGTGAACTTTAAGTTTGCCATATGATCTAATTATGTTATCATTGTTGAGAGAACTTGCACTAGTGAAAGTATGAACCCTAGGCCTTGTTTCAAGCATTGCAATACCATTTTCGCTCACTTTTGCCACTTGCTACCTTGCTGTTTTAATATTTGCAGATTACAAAAACCTATATCTACCATCCATATTGCACTTGTATCACCATCTCTTCGCCGAACTAGTGCACCTATACAATTTACCATTGTATTGGGTGTGTTGGGGACACAAGAGACTCTTTGTTATTTGGTTGCAGGGTTGTTTGAGAGAGACCATCTTCATCCTACGTCTCCCACGGATTGATAAACCTCAGGTCATCCACTTGAGGGAAATTTGCTACTGTCCTACAAGTTTTGCGCTTGGAGGCCCAACACGAGTCAATAAGAAGAAGGTTGCATAGTAGACATCAAGCTCTTTTCTGGCGCCGTTGTCGGGGAGGTTAGTACTTGAAGGTATATCTTTAGATCTTGCAATCGAATATTTTAGTTTCTTGTTTTATCACTAGTTTAGTCTATAAAATAAAACTACAAAAAATGGAATTGAGGTTGCCTCATATGCTTCGTCTTTTTAATGTCTTTTGTGAAAATGATGGAAAGTAAAATTGTGCTCAAGTGTTAGAAGAAGAAGCCTATTAAATGTTTGGCATAAAATCTTTGTATGATGAGCATGATTGCAATGTTGTTAGTATGAATTCCTTGAATGCCTTGATGCTAATGATATGCAAAGCTACAAGCTTGGGGATGCTATGTTTGATGAAGATGATACTTTTAGTCCCCCAAGTTTTGATGAGCAAATTTATTATGATGGTAGCATGCCTCCTATTGATGATGATTATATTGATAAAAGTGGATTTGGAGAGGTCATGACTTTATTTAGTAATGAATCCACTATTTCGGAAGAGGTTCCAATTGATTATGAGAACAAAGTTGCTATCTATGAAGATTATTGTGATGACATGTATGCTATAAAGAATAATGATAACCATGAAACTTGTCATCTTGATTTTAATTTTCAATTGGATTATGCCTCACATGATAGTTATTTTTTGAGCTTGCTCCCACTACTATTCATGAGAAGAAATTTGCTTATGTGGAGAGTAATACAATTTCTATGTTTGTGCATCATGAAAATAATGCTTTATGTGATGGTTATATTGTTGAATTCATTCATGATTCTACTGAAAATTATTATGATGGAGGAATATATGCTTGTAGGAATTGCAATAACATCAAGTTTCTTCCCTATGTGTTGAAAGTTTTGAAGTTATGCTTGTTTTGCCTTCCTATGCTAGTTGATTCTTGTTCCCATAAGTTGTTTGCTCACAAAATCCATATGCATAGGAAGTGGGTTCTACTTAAATGTGCTAGTCATATGCTTCATGATGCTCTCTTTATGTTTCAATTCTTATCTTTTATACGAGCATCATTGAAATCATCATGCCTAGCTAAAAGGCATTAAAGAAAAGAGCTTGTTGGGAGGCAACCTAATATTTACCCCTACTGTTTTTGTGTGTTCACATGATTAAGATACTGTAGTAATCATGCTTTGTAGCTTTTGTTTCAATAAAGATCCAAGTAAAGCCTTTGGGAGAGTGTGGATGATAGTTGACTTGATTCTGTGCAAAAACAAAAACTTTTGCTCCAAGTATAAGAATTTTGAAAATTCACTGGAACGTGAATTTGATCTTAATTTTTTACACAAGATTTATATACAAATTTTCTATGTTGTCCTAAGTTTTCAGAATTTTTGGAGTTACAGAGGAATGGAACGTTCCAGATTACTACAGACTGTTCCGTTTTTTGACAGATTCTGTTTTCTATGTGTTGTTTGCTTATTCTGATGAATATATGAGTAGTATAGGAGGGTATGAACCATGGAGATGTTGGAATACAGTAGATATAACACCAATATAAATTTAGAATGAGTTTACAACAGTAACTAAGTGGTGATTTGATTTCTTATACTAACGGATCTCATAAGATTTTCTGTTGAGTTTTGTGTTGTGAAGTTTTCAAGTTTTGGGTAAACCCTCGATGGACTACGGAGTAAGGAGTGGCAAGAGCCTAAGCTTTGGCATGCCCAAGGCATCCCAAGGTAATATTCAAGGACAACCAAGAGCCTGAGCTTGGGGATGCCCCGGATGGCATCCCTCTTTCATCTTTGTTCATCAGTAACTTTACTTGAGGCTATATTTTTATTCACCACATGATATGTGTTTTGCTTGGAGCATCTTGTATGACATGAGTCTTTGATTTTTAGTTTGCCACAATCATCCTTGCTGTACACACCTTTTGAGAGGGACACACATGAGTAGTGATTTATTAGAATACTCTATGTGCTTCACTTATATCTTTTGAGCTAGGCAATTTTGCTTTAGTGCTTCACTTATATCTTTTTAGAGCATGGTGGTGGCTTTATTTTATAGAAATTGTTGAACTCTCATGCTTCACTTAAATTATTTTGAGAGTCTCTCTAAACAGCATGGTAATTTGCTTAGGTTATGAATTTAGTCCTAATATGATAGGCAACCAAGAGGTATATAATAAAAACTTTAATATAAAGTGCATTGAATACTAGCACGTCTGGTGAACCGTTATGTAACAAAGTCGTAGCATGATTTATTTATTGATTGTCATCCTTTGTGTGGAGGTAAGGATCAGGCGATGGTTAACTCCTACCAACCCTTCCACTAGGAGCATGTGCATCGTACTTTGTTTCGATGACTAATAGATTTTTGCAATAAGTATGTGAGTTCTTTATGACTAATGTTGAGTCCATGGATTATATGCACTCTCACATTTCCACCATAGCTAGCCTATCTAGTACCGCGCAACTTTCGCCGGTGCGATACACCCACCATATACCTTCCTCAAAACAGCCACCATACCTACCTATTATGGCATTTCAATAGCCATCCCGGTACACCGCCAGAGGCATTCATATAGAGTTGTATTTTGTTCTAGTATTGATTTGTAATTTTTGAGTTGTAAGTATATAAAAGTGTGATGATCATCATTATTAGAGCATTGTCCCATATGAGAAAATATAAAAATGAGGCCAAAGAAGCCATTCAAAAAAATGACAGAAAAGAGAGAAGGGGCAATTTTACTATCTTTTTTCCACACTTGTGCTTCAAAGTAGCACCATTATCTTCAGATAGAGAGTCTCCTATTTTTTCACTTTCATATACTAGTGGAAATTTTTCATTATAGAACTTGGCTTGTATATTCCAATGATGGGCTTCCTCAAATTCCCTAGGTCTTCATGAGCAAGCAAGTTGGATGCACACCCACTTAGTTTCTTTTTGAGCTTTCATAAAATTATAGCTCTAGTGCATCCATTGCACGGAAATCCCTACTCACTCACATCGATATCTATTGACGGTCATCTCCATAACCCGTTGATATGCCTAGTTGATGTGAGACTATCTCCTTTTTGTCTTCTCCACAACCACCATATTCTATTCCACCTCATGCTCATGTCCATGGCTCATGCTCATGTATTGCGTGAAAGTTGAAAAGGTTTGAGAATACTAAAGCATGAAATTATTGCTTGGCTAAAATCAGGGTTGTGCATGATTTGAATACATTGTGTGATGAAGGTGGAGCATAGCCAGACTATATGATTTTGTAGGGATAGCTTCCTTTAGCCATGGTATTTTGAGAAGACGTGATTGCTTTATTAGTATGCTTGAAATATTATTGTTTTTGTGTCAATATTAAACTTTTGTTTTGAATCTTACAGATCTGAACATTCATGCCACAATGAATAAAATTGCATGGATAAAGGTAGCATTCCATACCAAAAATTATGTTTTTATCATTTACCTACTCGAGGATGAGCAGGAATTAAGCTCGGGGATGGTTGATACGTCTCCAACGTATCTATAATTTTTTATTATTCCATGCTATATTATCTGTTTTGGATGTTTTATATGCATTAATATGCTATTTTATATTAGTTTTGGGACTAATCTATTAACCTAGAGCCCCGTGCCAGTTTCTGTTTTTCCTTGTTTTTGAGTTTCGCAGAAAAGGAATACTAAACGGAGTCCAAACGGAATAAAACTTTACGATGATTTTTCTTGGACCAGAAGACACCCAGGAGACTTGGAGTTCAAGCCAGAAGAGCCACGAGGTGGTGGCAAGGGCGGAGGGCGCGCCCAGGGGGTCCCCTGACCTAGTTCTTCCTCCTATATATTCACATATATTCCCAAACCCTCAGAAGCATCCACAAAAACACTTTTCCACCGCCACAACCTTCTGTTCCCATGAGATCCCATCTTGGGGCCTTTTCCGGCATCCTGCCGGAGGGGGATTCAATCACGGAGGGCATCTACATCAACTCTATTGCCTTTCGATGAAGCGTGAGTAGTCCACCTCAGACCTACGGGTCCATAGCTAGTAGCTAGATGGCTTCTTCTCTCTCTTTGATTCTCAATCCCATGTTCTCCTCGATGTTCTTGGAGATCTATCTGATGTAATACTCTTTTGCGGTGTGTTTGTCGAGATCCGATGAATTGTGGATTTATGATCAGCTTATCTATGAATATTATTTGAATCTCCTCTAAATTCTTATATGCATGATTTGGTATCTTTGTATTTCTCTTCGAATTATCGGTTTGGTTTGGCCAACTAGATTGGTATTTCTTGCAATGGGAGAGGTGCTTAGCTTTGGGTTCAATCTTCACCCAGTGACAAAGTAGGGGTAGCGAGACACGTATTGCATTGTTACCATCGAGGATAAAAAGATGGGATTTTCATCATATTACTTGAGTTAGTTCCTCTACATCATGTCATCTTACTTAATGCGTTACTCTGTTCTTATGAACTTAATACTCTAGATGCAAGCAGGAGTCGGCCGATGTGTGGAGTAATAGTAGTAGATGCTTATTCGTTTTGGTCTACTTCACACGGACGTGATGCCTATATTGCATAATCATTGCCTTAGATATCTTCATAACTTTGTGTTTTTCTATCAATTGCTCGACAGTAATTTGTTCACCCATCGTATTATTTACCTTCATGAGAGAAGCCTCTAGTGAAACCTATGGCCCCTGGGTCTATTTTCCATCATGTTAGTTTCTGATCTACTATTTTGTAATGTTTTATTTTCAGATCTATAAACCAAAAAACCAAAAAATATTTTATCTTTTTGTTTAGTTCTATTTATATATCTCTATCAGATCTCACTTTTGAAAGTGAGCGTGAAGGGATTCACAACCCCTTTATCGCGTTGGGTGCAAGTGTTTGATTGTTTGTGCAGGTATTGGTGATTTGCGTTATTCTCCTACTGGATTGATACCTTGGTTCTTAACTGAGGGAAATACTTATCTCTACTGTGTTGCATCACCCTTTCCTCTTCAAGGGAAAAACCAACGCAATCTCAAGAAGTAGCAGCAGCCAATCGTACGGGTGTAGAGGCGCGTTCACAAAAAAGGATCAAACACTTAGCCTATGTATTTCTCGTGTAAATATATAATTTAGTTCCATTGCTCATTTATTTTAAACACAACGCATTGACGTGTTAATTTTAATTATATTTCATGGTAACAAATGGATAATATAGATGCACAAAAAGAAATGGATATTGTAGTTTGCTACTTAAAAGTGGTACCTCATATGGTTACATGGCCTCCATTTCATAAATTGCGTACCCGTTGAATTCATATATGAATAACTTCGTAATAGAACCTTAAATCATCCAAGACAAATGAATTTGAATGCAAAACTAACAATGGTGCATGTACATGATAACTACAGTGGTTGTTTAAAGAAACATCACTATAACTTTGGCATGCACAATTGAAAAAGACTGTTTGAAAAAAATGCGATATGTGAGTGTCCAATCTTTACATCGTTGAATCAATATTGTATCTTCGGCCACGATACGAAGTAGATATTGATTACGTTCAAGTGATGCACATCCACGATTGCTAGATAATGATACATGAACGAATTGTGCAATCTCTCTCACACGCATACATATCATTTCTCCGTGGGCATCAGAATCACACACGCTCACTTCGTGTATTTCTCTCCCTGCGTCAAGGTTAGAATTCATCTTTCTACAACGTCCTACAAGTCTCTCACACAAAAACACACACGCTCTCTCTGTCGAACACGCCCACCCCCTTTAATTCGCCCACCCACCGCCACTAATGTCTCAAATTAAAACTATGTCTCGCACACATATGCGTAAGGTTAACTCGAGTCCCGGAACCATATGAATACATCCAATGGGATTCCAGCAGAGCACATTTTGTTTTGATATTTCTCTCTCTCTCTCTCTCTCACACACACACACAAACACACCCGTGCACACATTGTTTCTCTCTTCATTTTTTCCGGCACTTTCATGCACACTGGTTATTTATCCCTGTGATGCTTTAAGTATGTGTGAGGCCCCTGATTCAATCATACACTAATCATACATGCAAATGTGTACGATCAAGACCAGGGACTCACTAGAAGATATCACAACACAACTCTAGACAGAAATAAAATAATATAAGCTTCATCTTTCAAGCCAGGGGCCTCGAGGGCTCGAATACAGAAGCTCGAACACAACAGTCAGTGGAAGCAACAATATCTGAGTAAAGACATAAGGTTAAACAAGTTTGCCTTAAGAAGGCTAGCACACACATCAACGATCGAAGAGGCAAGGCCTCCTGCCTGGGACCTCCTAACTACTCCTGGTAGTCGGCAGTCTCCACGCAGTAGTAAGCACCCTAGGGGTAGTAGTAGTAGTCGACGAGGATGGCATCTGGCTCCTGGGATCCACCATCTGGTTGCAACAACCAGAAAGAAAGAAGCAGAAGGGAAAAAAGGGGTAGAAAAGCAACCGTGAGTACTCATCCAAAGTACTCGCAACCATCAAATATATACTAAGTATGAATTGGTATCAAGGGAAGGGATATATCTGTGGACTGAACTGCAGAATGCCAGAACATAGGGGAAGGCCTAGCATATCAAAGACTAGCATCTTCAAGCAGCTCCAAGCATCTTGCAACATTCAGAAGAGTATAGAATAGTAGTTTATATTTAACAAGCATGTTGTAACATTAATGCCCAGAGGTCCTTCCACGACTCCCGGCGAGAAAGCAATCCCGGAGCCACATATCCATCACATATATCAAGTATCCATTTCTAGTTATAATAGATCATGATACAAGTCTGAACGCCCGTTACCGTGGACATGGGTATTCGAATAGATAATATTTCGTGCGGGGGTGCACCACATTTCCCAACACGCTTGATTACTCTGGTCGGACACACTTTCCTGGGTCAATGCCCAGCCTCGAAAGATCAACACGTCTCAACTCTACCTAGGCTCAGCAGAGAGGTCCCCGCCGGTCTACATCCTAAGCACTCCGGGGTCTTGGGCCCATCTCCTGTTGCACTTTGGGTCATTGCGCGCAAGGCGGGTCCAGGATCCACCTCTACATGGATGGTGCCGTCCCAGCCGTGCCTCAATGTTGAACTAGACATCTGACAAGCTTCGGCTTATACAATGACGCCGAGGCCCATAACTATTCTCTTGTGATGGTTAGTGCGTAAAGGCCAGAGGCCAACTCAGAACAAATACCCAAAACATTAGTGTATTAGGAGATTGCGGAGACGAACAGAGACTCATGATCGATGTGACCCCATCGCCCCGTCTCGTGGACTTACGACAAGGGCCCAGAATGCCCAGTCATGCCACGTAATTATCTTGCAGGTGCTCTCTGGGCCCGCTCGACTTTCACAAAGGTCTCAAGTAAAGTAAAGGTAACCGTGTGTCCAAACATCAAGGGGGAACCCCAAGGAATCACCCTTGGTGGATTCCACTCGATGTAATCATCAAGGTGCACGTAGGAGGAATCGCCCTCGAGGTTCACACTTGAGGGGTTGCACGACAGATTCATATCGGGAGTGGTGAACGCAGAATCACCCTTGATGACCATGACTGAATAGCTACACTACAGAGTTATCATCAGGAGTGCGTTACGAGGTATCACCCTCGTCACTCGATAGTAACTTTGCAGAGTCGTACAACAAAGGGGGTGAAGTGATGTGTTGGTCTCCGGTCATCGATCATGTTGATCGAGTTGTTGATGATGAAGCAGGGGTAACAAGGACAAGGTGGGGGTCACTGATGGATCACTATCCAACCTATATTAAGTAGTTTAGGATAAGCAGGTAGGTTACAATAGCAGGTACAAAAGCAGGCTATGCATCAGAATAGGAGCAATCTATTACAATAGCAAAATCTAATGCAAGCAAGAGAGAGAATGAAATGGGCGATATCACGATTACCAAAGGGGGCTTTCCTGGAAGCTCTGTAGAAAGGGAAGAAGGGTCGTCAATGACGTAGTCGATCACAGTGGCATCACCAGCGGTCTCGGGGTCTACCGGAGAGAAGAGGGGGGAGAAACAGTAAATATAATGCAAATAGATGCAACACAAATGCATGACGGGGTAACACATAGGGCTAGGGGTGTTCTAATGCGGTGCTACACGATATAGACGAAGGGGGATAACATTCGAGAAAGTTTTCCGGGGTTAGGCATTTTTCGGATAGATGAAAGAGAGGGGAAGGTTGCATGTTCGCTATGCTAGGGACGTGTCGCGCGTGCATGGACCGCGTATTTGGATTCGTCTCGTCATTCTGAGAAACCTTCATGTACAAAGTATTCTCATCGGAGATACAACTTATTTTATATGATTTTTCAAAGATTAAAACAATATTCTGAAATTACTCTTAGTTAAAAAATAAAGGTTAAATTGCTAGGCGCACCCAGCACAGGGTACACAAAAGTTCACCCAGTGGCTGACAGGTGGGCCAGGGGGTCCTAGTTGACCATCAACGTTTGACTGGTCAACAGGGGGTGCGCCCCCTGTCATACTCACACTTAGTTCATTACAGATAAGTTAGTCTAACTATGTAATTAGTTTAATTAAACCATTTTAATTAAGTTAATTAATTATATTTTTATATCTTTTTTTAAAAGGCTAGGGCGCTGGGGGGCGCTGGCAGTGGCACAAAGCTAACCCAGCGGGGCCGTTAACGGATAGTGGGCATGGGCACTCGCGACTGAAGCCACAAGGGGCGACGGCCATGGCGGGGCGCCGGTGGGGTGCGGGCTGGGGCCCGAGGGAATGGGGCAGTGCTGACAGCAGGGAGGCAAGCCGCGGCCAGGGGTCGGCAAGGCGATGGGCGCGCAGGGCAGGGTGGCGAGCGACTACGGCAGCAGCGGGCCACGTCGAGGCAGGTGCGGGCAGGCACCGGCGGGGTTCGCACGGGTGGCGCGGCTAGGATGCACGCCGGCGGGCGCGGCAATGGGCTGCAGTGCAGCAGCAGCAGTACCGCAGGCAGCAGCGGCACAACGAGCGAGCGATAGAGGCAGGGTGCCACCTAACATGCATGTTGGGCGTGTGGCGCGGCCGGGCGGAGGCGGCGCGGCAACAGACAGGGACTCGTGACGAGAGGCTCGGTCGGTAGCAGAGCAACAGCAATGACAACTAGCAGGAGCAACATGGTAGGAGCAACACTGGCAGCTACGGCAATGGTGACGATGAGGTTTGGGCGCGACGGGAAGCTAGGCTATGGGCACGAATTCAATGCGGAAACAGAGGGGTTCTAGACGTCTGCTCACATCGTTGACGAGGAGTCACTCGAGGAGGCGCCGGGGTGGAGTGTCGGTGTAGGCATCGGTGAAGTTTTCCGGTGTCTGAAGTTTGAAGAAGGCGACGGATCCGACGATGCAGGGGCTAAATCCGACATCGAGGAGCTTGATGCGGAGGCGCTGGAATCCAACGGGCGGCCTTAGGCGACGGAGACGACCGTGGTGGAGCCCCTGGTCACCTAGGCGCGGCTCGGGGTGGATGCGGTGGGCGACAACAACAATGGCGCGGCGATGTCAGTGGATGACGAGCTCGAGATCGAGCGAGAGGGAGAGAGGCGAGGGGGATAGTGTCCTAGGGTTTCCAGCGAGAGGGAGGTGGGGCCCTTGTAGGCCAGGGGAGGCTATGGATGGCCTCCATGCAAGGCACGGCGCGGCCATGGCCTGCCGATGGGTGCCACGACCCTCCTGCCTCCCTGTAGTAGGAGGTTGGGGATGGCAGGGGTGGGCTGGACCTGTTTTGCTGAAAGAGCCAAGGGTCCAGTAGGTTTAGGTCCCCTTCTTATTTTCCATTATGTGTTCTTTTTTTCATAGCTTTTGCTTTATGTTTTCTTTTAATTTTCAACATTATCTTAGGTTTATAAAATATGAGACTTACACCAACATTATCATTGCATATTAGGTCACTGCCACAAAAAGATTGACACTTAAACTAAAATAGATTAGCATTTTTTAAATCAAAAAGGCATTTAATTTATTGTTTTGGCCACAGTTTATTTATTTAAGGGCACTAAACCATTTTATAAAAAGTTGGTTTGTCCACCAATATTTTCTATAGATTATTTGACACATTTAGAACAATTTAGTTTTGACATTATGAAAACTTTAAATTTTGATTTTAACTTAAATTTGAATTTGAATCGGTTTCGAATCAACGCGAGTTTAACAACAGCAATAGTGGTGATGTGGCATCATTAGCAGAGGTTACTGTAGCTTAATTATCCGGCATCACAATTCTCCTCCACTACAAGAAATCACGTCCCGAGATTTTCGAGTTGAAGTTAAGGGGAAAGAATCGGTTACGAAAATCTAGCGTGTTCTTAGTCTTGGTTGCTCTTCTCGATGAGGTCGATCCATTATGTTGATGTCTTCATTTTTTGCTTCAGGTCATCATGATGAAGTCGTCATCCTGTCTTCGGGGTTTCCATCATACTTACGAATGGGGTATAAGGGAAAAGTTGTAAGGACAGATGTTTGAAAGGATCGGCATCCAGTAGTTATCTCAAGGAAGGAGATCTTAGAAGCACTAGGAAATGTATCGAGAGTGCTATAAGGAGTTTCAACAAATTTCCACAAGGTAGGCATCCAGCTGATGCCTGAAATAGGTGATGAAGGGGTTCAGAGCAATGAAGAAGAATGTTGCCTCTGATACTGTGATGAAACATGGCGAGGAAGTTAGCTTGTGAATTACACACAAAGCCAAGTGCAAATAATATTTTGGAATTAAGGTTATACAGGAGAGTCAGGTTTCGATCCTATGGAATTGTGGGTTATGGGCCCACCATGTTGGTTAAAAGCAGGAAGGGTGCTAACATTTTGCATGGACCTGATAGCAAGGCCCGTTAGAGGATAGCCTATCAGTTATGTTGGCATCAACGTTGGTACCAAGCGCGAGGGACGAAGAGAACCATTTTCCTGCTTATTAAGATGAGACGGAGCAATAGGCAAAGTTCTCGTCCATCGATGGCTACCGGAATGTCATCAACAATCGTAATAAGGTCTTACTAACAAAGTTTGTACATCGAGGTGTTTACATAAGCAGGGAATTATCACTTCTCAGATATGTTCGGTTATAAGAAAGGTTAAACAAAACAATGGAAAGGAAAGTGTAGACCCGAGTCTTTTCTTGGTGTCCTCGAGTGTCTAACAACTCATAACCCATGAAAAATTTGAATCGGCGAGAAATAAAGTTCATGAAGAACTCATAAGAAGTTATGTAGTTCCGTGATATTTTTGAGATACCAGAGGGTAATTCTCGAAGGTAGAATAGGATAGAGATTGGACAGGTGAAAAGATCTACAGAAGACAAGTACTTCAACATGTCTAAGAAAGGGGACTACCGAAGAACAACATGGTCGGAACCACGGTTGCAAAGGACCAATTATAGATACAAGATGAACTTACTACAAGGGGATTATTATTATTACTATTATTATTATTATAACAAGAAGCTTCCATGATAAGTTCCACATCGGGTCCATGGGCATGAACACAACGGTTCAAGGTCGACTCCCACTTTTCTAATGCACAACTTTCAATTCACTTCTCGCATTCTAAGAAGTTGTAGCGTTGAAATTTTACCTGACGAAAAGCCAATAGGGTATAACCCGGATAATTTTCGTGTTCGCACGGATTTAGGGAAGACATAGATTCAACCCATCGAGGAATCTTAGGAACATATAACGCAAATTTTAGGAGTGATTTATACCAGCTTAAAAGTAGAGCATGGTTGAGAAAGCGGAGGATATAATTTACCAAAGGCATTATGTATCCGAGGAAAGGCTCACAAGGTTATTGAAAATGGAATACATTGTCAGATAAAATCCAACAAAGGATCTGGCAATCCACAACGGAGCTGATGTGAATATCGATACTCAACTAGAGGAGGAAGGAATACAAAGGCATCGGATTATGGAATATTTGAATATTTTAACGATTAAATTCGAAGGAATTATGATTTCCAAACGAAGGATCAGAAGCAGATGCTCCGATCAAGGACGGATAAGTTTATTAGACTTAAGGGGCACAATCGATGGCAATTTGATTGGTCGAGAACCAACTCATTTTTGGTAAGACGCCTGAGCCGGAAAGATAATTTATAAGGATCAACTACTGATTGCGTGCATTTGCACATGTTGAATCAATAGGGTCAGGATAACAATCACAAAGGAATTTCAATGAATATTGCTAGACATGTGGAAATAACCATAATGCAAGCAGACAAATATTTGCAGAGCAATAGTTAGCAGAGGATTATTGGAAGATCAGATTGTATTTCAAAGAAATTTTGTGAAACACATGAACAATTGGGGACGACGGATACTCGGCAAGCGCGAGTAATTATCCGTATGGGTATTCATGTGGCAAATAATTGCAAGGCAGTAGGCTCAAAGAATTCTCAGGACAACGGAGAGTATTTTCGGAATCTTCTGGTGCACCAAGCAATAATCTGGAGAGAGGGGCTCTCCAGAGAAAGTATTTACGAGAACCTAGACTTAGAGTTAACAAATTCATTTAACCCGAATAGAAGAGAGATCAGATTCCCAGAGTATAGATGAGAAATAAAAGATCCTAATACCATCCAATGGCGACGTGGGCCCGTAAGCCGCACATCCATGTTACTAAATCATTTTTTCAAACACTAGACTCAACTTCAGCCAAGGAGTTGGAAAGGCTGTTCCTACAGGTCGTCAGCTCTGATACCAACTTGTGACGCCCCCGACTGGACCATACACCAATCATACACGCAAATGTGTACGATCAAGATCAGGGACTCACTGGAAGATATCACAACACAACTCTAGACACAAATAAAATAATATATGCTTCATATTACAAGCCAGGGGCCTCGAGGGCTCGAATAAAGAAGCTCGAACACAACAGAGTCAGTGGAAGCAACACTATCTGAGTATAGACATAAGGTTAAACAAGTTTCCCTTAAGTGGGATAGCACAAACATCAAGATTGAAGAGGCAAGTCCTCCTGCCTGGGACCTCCTAACTAATCCTAGTAGCCGGCGGTCTCCACATAGTAGTAGGAACCCTCGGGGTAGTAGTAGTAGTCGATGGGGATGGCATCTACCTCTTGGGATCCGCCATCTGGTCACAGCAACCGGAAAGAAAGAAGCGGAAGGGGAGAAGGGCTAGCAAAGCAAACGTGAGTACTCATCCAAAGTACTTGCAAGCATCAAATCTATACTAAGTATGCATTGGTATCAAGGGAAGGGATATATTTGTGGACCGAACTGCAGAATGCCATAATAGAGGGGACGGCCTAGCATATCAAAGACTAGCATCTCCAAGTAGCTCCAAGCATCTTGCAACATTCAGAGAGTATAGAATAGATGTTTATATTTAACAAGCATGTTGTAACATCAATGCCTAGAGGTCTTCCTCGACTCCCGACAAGAAAGCAATCCTGGAGCCACATATCCATCACATATCTCAAGTATCCATTTCTAGTTATAATAGACCAGGATACAAGTCTAAACGTCCATTACCATGGACACGGCTATTTGAATAGATAATCTTCCCTGCAGCGGTGCACCACATTTCCCAACACGCTTGATTACTCTAGCTGGACACACTTTCCTAGGTTAATGACATGCCTCAGAAGATCAACACGTCGCAGCACTACCTAGGATCAGCCGAGAGGTCCCCATCGATGTACATCCTAAGCACTCCAGGGTCTTGGGCCCATCACCCGTTGCACTCTGGGTCATTGCATGCAGGACGGGTCCAGGCTCCACCTCTACATGGATGGTGCCAGCCCAGCCGTGCCACAATATTGAACTAGACGTCTGACAAATCTTCGGCTCACGTCGAGGCCCATAACTATTCCCACGTGGTGATTAGTGCGTAAAGACTAGAGGCCAACTCAGAACAAATACCCAAACCATTAGTTTATTAGGAGCTTGCGGAGACGAGCATAGACTCACGATCGATGTGACCCCGTCACCCTAGCTCGTGGACTTACGGCAAGGGCCCAGATTGCTCGGTCATGCCACATAATTATCTTGAGGGTGCTCTACGGTCCCGCCCGACTTTCACGAAGGTCTCAAGTAAAGTAAAGGTAACCATGTGTCCAAACATCAAGGGGGAAACCCCAAGGAATTACCCTTGGTGGATTCCACTCGATGTAATCATCAATGTGGACGTAGGAGGAATTACCCTCGAGGGTCACACTTGAGGGGTTGCACGACAGTGTCATGTCGGGAGTGGTGAACGAGGAATCACCCTCGATGACCACGACCGAATAGCTACACTACATAGTTATCATCAGGAGTGCATTACGAGGTATCACCCTCGGAACTCAATAGTAACTATGCAGAGGCGTACATCTAAGGGGGTGAAGTGATGTGTCGGTCGCTGGTCGTCGATCACGTTGATTGAGTCGTTGATGATGAAGTAGGGGCAACATGGACAAGGCAGGGGTCACTGATGGATCACTATCCAACCTATACTTAGTAGTTTAGGATAAGCAGGTAGGTTACAATAGTGAAAGTGCGTTATATCGACTAGAGGGGGTGAATAGGCGATTTTTATGAATTCTTCACTGAGGAATTTGCTGGTGAGGAAATTTCTAAATGAAGAACTACTTGCAGCGGAATAAGTACTCAGAAAGGAACATAACAGAACACAAGCATAGTCATCATGACGAAATGAAGACAAGCACAGAGTACAGAAAGCGTAAACACAGGATAACACAAGGAAGAAGACGATCAAACTGAAGAAATAGAACTGAGGAAATTGAGAAAGTCTTCAGTCAAAATCTTCAAACAGATATGAACAAACACACAACAACATACATGAGGAAATGAAAGAGTTGAGGAGATAGAACCAGTTAGCTTGGTGAAGACAATGATTTGGTAGACCAGTTCCAACTACTGTCTCAGTTGTACATCTGGTTGGAGCGGCTGAGTATTTAAACTCGAGGACACCCAGTCCCGGACACACAGTCCTCACCGTATTCTTCTTGAGCTAAGGTCACACAGACCTCGCCCAATCACTCGTGGTAAGTCTTCAGGTGACTTACGAACCTTCACAAACTCGGTCACTCGGTGATCCACAATTCCTCTTGGATGCTCTAGACCTTGACGCTTAACCATCTGGAAGAAGCACAGTCTTCAAAGGAAACAAGCGTCAGATCCACGCAGGATCAATCTCTCCAATGATGCTCAATCACTTGGGGTTTTGTAGGTTTGGGTTTGGGATTTCCTCACTTGATGATTTTCGCTCAAAGTCCTCAGAGGATGGGTTGCTCTCAAATGACAAGTGTCAGTTTCTCTCGGAGCAGCCAACCAACTAGTGGTTGTAGGGGGCGGCTATTTATAGCCTAGGGAGCAGCCTGACATGATAAGACATAAATGCCCTTGTTTGATATGACCGTTAGGTGGGTAGATATTTTGGGACAGCTGGCGCGTAGCATAGCAACGGTCAGAATGTTGGGGTTCGAATTCCTCAGGGCTATCATGTTCCTCACTTGGTAGGCAATCCGCACTGGCAAATTCCTAACTCTTCAGTCAGAACAAATCCCTCAGAGACCAGAAGAACTTCATCTCTGTCACTGAAGAATATGACTGAACTGTGTGAGATTTCCAATGGCTTCACTCGAAAGGGATTGGTAGGTGTAGGATTTTGAGTTGAGCATCACATGGAAATTTTTCCTTAGTATTTCCTCGACCCCCTTGAACAGTACGGTGTTTCCTATGACTCAAGAAAGAGAAAATGAAACAGTAAAAACAAAAGTCTTCATGCTTCATATTCCTCGAATGATTACCAAGTCTTCAAGGTCACACCAATTTCTTCACTTTCAAAGTCTTCGGAAAGTCTTCAGAAATCCAAAGTCTTAAGTTGAAGAACTTCATTTTTAGGGGTTGACTTTCTCTGTAAATATCAAACTCCTCACAGACTTATAGACCTGTGTATACTCACAAAAACGCATCAGTCCCTTAACCTATAAGTCTTCAATACACCAAAATCACTAAGGGGCACTAGATGCACTTACAATCCCCCCCTTTTTTGTGACTGATGACAATATAGGTTAAGTTTTCAACAGGGATAAACATGTGAAGTGTAAATACTAATGTTGAGGAATTTGATTGCAAGATATAGAAGAACTCCCCCTGAAGATGTGCAACATGAGGAATTTGCTTTTGAAGCAATGCACACTTGAAGAGTATAATCATGGAGATCTCCCCCTATATCTTGTAATTCATACACGCATTTGACATATAATATGAGGAATTTGAAATGCATGATGAAATATGGTGACTGATGTAATTTAGCATGCGTGCATTAACATTAATGAGGAATAAGCATGCAGAAGAACACAGCAAAAGTATCAAGCCACCATAGAGTTTAAGATTACAACTCGATCCAGCAAAGTCATCAGAAGAACGAGAGTTGTAACTTAGCAAAAAAATGCCCATATATAGACCCGCTTGAATACTAACTCAAATTTCTCCCCCTTTGTCATCGAATGACCAAAAGGGTTGAAACTGAGGACTACCGCCCCTAAAGAATATCATGATGATGGAGGAGCGCTAGCATTGTCAGGGTCTTGAGTCGTTGTAGGGCCTGCTGCAGTGTCGGCCAAGTCTTCATTCTCATCCCTGGCGCGTGATGAAGAATATGAGCTGGCCACCAAGGAAGGAACCTTGACCTTCTTAAATTTCTTTGGTGGAGGTGCAGACCAGTCAAAGTCTTCCTTGAAGCCCATTTGCTTCAGATCTTCTTCACCAGATGTGACAAAATAGCCCAGGTGCGATCAAACACTTCATGGAGGTAGTAGTGGTTTTTCTTCACTGCATTATGTGTAGAAGTCATGTTGTGAAGAATAGAGCCAAACTGACGCTTAACCCATTTGTGATTCCGATCGACCTTCTGGTCAAGACTTATAAGCAGTTCATGGTCAGTCATCAGACGAGGAGCAGTAGCTTGAGGACTTGACTTTGGAGCATTGGCAGGAGAATCATGTGTGGCAGAGTCATCATTGGTGGAGTAGGATGCAACTTTGCGGAACTGACCATCCAATGGACAAGTGCCTTCATCGATCACACCTAGTGACTTGCCATTCTCATCAGATGAGGAAATTGTCCGCTTGAGGACTTCAATTGGGGCCAAGTAGCTGAGGTGATTCTGAAAATCAGCCTTGTAGTTGAGTGAAGACCTTGTTCTGAGGAATCTCATGATCCACGGCGCGTAAGGCTTCAGCTCAAATGGAGAAAGTGCAACATTTGTGAGAGTCCACATGAAGGAATCATGGTAATTGATAGGAATACCATGCATGATGTTGAAGAGCATATTCTTCATCATCCCCACAATTTCTTCATCAGATGAATCATGACCTTTGATTGGACTGATAGTCTTCGTCCGAATGCGATATATAGTCCTTGGCACATACAACAAATCCTTCACGAGGAATTTGGTCCTTTGGGTTTGTCCAGGCTTCAGCGGCTTCATGAGCACTTGCATATAGTGATCAGTAAGTTCAGGTTCATCATACAGACAGCGAGCGCCTTCTGGTGGAGGACTGATTGGCAAGGCACGAAGCAATTCAGAGGCTGGTGCCTTGTAGTGAGCGTTTTCAGTCATCCAGTCCAACACCCATGAGTTGACATCAGCAACATTGTCTGTGATATGCAAAGTTGCGTAGAACTGAAGAATAAGTTCTTCATTCCAATCAACGATGTCAGTGCAGAAATTCAGCAAGCCTGCATCGTGAAGCATACTGAGAACCGGCATGAAGCAAGGCATAGATTCCATGTCCATGTGAGGAATGTGCTCATGATCGAAGACTTTGTCCTTGTCAAAGAGGACTGAGGAATAGAAGTTTGCCTGGCTAGCAGTCCAGAAACGCTTCCTTCTAAGACGAGCATTGTCATACGGGTTGAATTCAGTGAAGAATATGTGCTCACCGAAGAAATCATCAGCCTTGAATTTCGGATTCTTGGAGAAGGGATTCTTTGGCTTGGGCTGAGGAGTGTCTGAGATTTTCAATATCACCTCAAGAATCGCAATCTTAGGTTCCTCATGTTGTGGAATTTCATTTTCTTATGCATCTGCAGCCTGAGTCGTCACTTCTTCATTCACAGTTTCTTCAGCACTAGTGGCTGGAATGTCTTCATGAACAGACGGGGTTGCACGTGGTTCATCAGATCCCACTTGAACTTCAGTAGTGGCTGGGGACTGAGGAACAGCTTGGAGAGGAGTGAACATTGGTGAGTTTGGATGTTGACTGTCCCAAAATTAATCATTGAGCACATGAGTGGTACATCCAATGTCCACATCCTCATCTTCAATTTCTTCAACACCTGCCTCTTCAGTAGTAAACTGAGGCATAGGTGAGGAAATGACAGAGGTTGAAGGGATCTCATCCACTTCAATTTCTTCATCCAACTGCTCTGTCGAAGCAGTAGTTGGATTTTCTTCATCAGATTCCTCGGGAATCTCATATTCTTCACCAAAAGGAACAAGGTCCTTTGATGGCATTGATGAGACGAGAACGGCATCAATTGGATTCTCAATTGAACTGATCAGAGTCTTGATCTTCTTCGGAGCTGAAGAATTTGATGAAGCTGATGCCTTCCTTTTCTTCATCGCTGCACGTTCTGCAGCCTTGGTCTTCTTCACATCAAGAGCAGATGGAAGGATAGGAGTTGGTGTAGGCGCAGGAGGTGCATTTTCTTCAGGCGTAACTATTGTAGTTGCCCTGACTTGTTCACTTTCTTCAGGCGCATCACTAGTGGATGCCCTGGCAATATCATCAGCGGCTGGAATGGAGTCATCAGCCCTGGTACTCTCATTTTCTTCAGCAGTCATACTGACATCAGCGGTGCTGGCATGTTCTTCAGTGGGTTGAGCAGATTCTTCAGCCTGAGGAATTTCAACATGCACCGGCGCAGTGGCAGTTGAAGAGAAAGTCTTCGTCAAATTGACGAATCGAACCTTTGCTCCCTTCCAATCAGCATGGTACCGATTGAAATCATCACTCAGTTGCTTGATTTCAGCTTGTACAGCAATGAGTTGTTCGGGGGTGAGAGTGAGGACATTGTCCTTGAGGTAGCGTTGTTTCTTGTATTGCGCTTTCTTCAGCCTTTGTCCTTCTTCATATTTCCACTTTTCTTCCTCAATGAAGTGAGTGAGAACATGACTTTGACCAGGAGTGAGGTCCATCTCCGGCAAAGGTGTAGCAGGGTCCTTGTGCCATAAGTCAATGAAATCGAGGATCAGCTTGGGATCCAGAAGTAGTGGCACATTGCTGCCTTTGGCTCTAGCAGCCCTGGCTTGCCTGTCTCTGATGATTTTAGCAAGTTCATCATCATCCGCCTCATCATCATCAGAGGGCACTTGGAAAGCGACTTGCTTCTTGTGAGGACTTGGTCGAATACCTCGTCCAGCAGTGGCCTTTTTCTTCAGCAGTGAGGGACCACCTGAGGAGGGTCGAGCAGCTGAGGAGCTTGCAGATGCTCCTGAGGCAATAGATAAGCCTCGAGTCCTTTGGCACGTGGCAAGATGCACAGGTGCCGAAGATTTTGTCGGAGTAGCCGAAGACTTTGTCGGAGGAGGAGGAGCAGACTGAGGAATTTTCTGTGAGGGCTTTGAAGATGCTAGCCGTGAGGGCATTGCTGGGAAACTTGGCCGTGAGGGCATTGAAGGGGAAGCACTGGACTTGTGGGCAGGCTTCTTTGGCATAGCCTTCTTGGGCTTACTACCAGATGCCTCAGCAGCGTTAGCAGCAGCAGCAAAATCTTCATTGAATTTCCTCACTGCTTCTTTTGCTTGCTTGGCTAGTTTGGCCTGGCGCCTAGCCCATTCAGTAGCATAGTTCTCACCGCGCTTGAGGCTGGTGGGATCCGCCAGTTGGCCAGGTCTCAATGGAGGTCTTGAGCATGGATTATTGAGCGCAAATTTCTTCATGTACTTGGGAGTAACATACCGGTACTCCCTCCATTCTCGTGCCCATCTCCTCTCAATACGTTGGATGCGCACTTTGCGTTGATTCTTTTCCTCCTTGCCAAACTTGGCCTCATCAGGAGTGCAGTATCCAGCATAGATATCTTCAGGGATTTCAAACATTGTGTTGACCTTAGGCCTTTTTCCTCCCTTTTGTGGCTTCTTGTCAGCCATTTTCTTCAGCTGAGGAATATGAACAACTGAAGTTTCTGAAGAGGTATGCAACTTTTCTTCGAGGAACGCTGCAAATTAGTTAAGTTGATGAGAACCTAGTGATTCAGCAGCGGACATTTGTACCTGTGAACAGAGTATAGTTGCGAGAAATTTGGAGAGGTCATATGCGTTCTCGGAAGATTTTCAAAACAGAATAGGTTTGAGGAATTTGACCGACGAGTCTTGAAGAATTTCGCTAAGCGTTCTTTATCTTAGGTTCCAGAGTTGTACAGATTTGAAAATCCACACAATTGAGGAATTTTGAAGAAAATCATTGCTTAGAGAAACGAATCAAGAACAGATAACATGTGAGGTGTTTTAGTGTGTGAAGATTTGAAGAATAAACACTTTTGAAGATTTTTAGGAAAACACATGAATCAAAGCGGTCAATAAAAGTAACTTTTAATTACCCGAAGTGAATGCTCGTCCTCGAGTAGGTAAATGATAAAAAAGATATTTTTGATGTGGAATGCTACCTAGCATAATTCATAATGTAATTTTCTTTCATGTGGCATGAATGTTCAGATCCAAATGATTCAAAATAAAAGCTTATAAAACATAAAAATAATAATGCTTCAAAGCATACTAACAAATAGTCATGTCCTATCAAAATAGCATAGCCAATGAAAGCTTATCCCTACAAAATCATATAGTTAGGTCATGCTTCATTTTCACTACACAAAATACTCCCATCATGTACAACCCCGATGACGAGTCGAGCAATTGTTTCATAATTTTTAACGCGCTTTAGCTTTTTCAACTCTGACGCAATACATGAGCGCAAGCCATGGAAATAGCACTATGGTGGTATATGGTGGTTGTGAGGACAAAAAGGGAGAAGATAGTCTCACATCAACTAGGCGTACTAACGGGCTATATGGAGATGCCCATTAATAGATATCAATGTGACTGAGTAGGGATTGCCATGCAACAGATGCACTAGAGCTATAAATATATGAAAGCTCAACAAAGGAAACTAAGTGGGTGTGCATCCAACTTGCTTGCTCACGAAGACCTAGGGCACTTTGAGGAAGCCCATCATTGGAATATACAAGCCAAGTTCTATGAAAAATTCCCACTAGTATATGAAAGTGACAACATATGAGACTCTCTATCATGAAGATCATGGTGCTATTTTAAAGCACAAGTGTGGAAAAAGAAATAGTAGCAATTGTCCCTTCTCTCTTTTTTCTCATTTTATTATTTTTTCTTTTCTTTTCTTTTTCTTTTTTTCTCTTTTTTTTCTTTTCTTTGGCCTCCTTTTCTTTTCTTTTCTTTTTGGCCTTTCTCAGTTTTTTTCTTTTCTCATTTTTTTCTTTCTTTTTGTAAAGTCCGAAGTCTCATCCTGACTTGTGGGGGAATCATAGCCTTCATCATCCTTTCCTCACTAGGATAATGCTCTAATAATGAAGATCATCACACTTTTATGGATTTACAACTCAAAAATTACAACTCAAAGCTAGAACAAGATATGACTCTATATGAATGCCTCCGGCGGTGTACCGGGATATGCAATGAATCAAGAGAGACATGTATGAAGATTATGATGGTGGCTTTGCCACAAATATGATGTCAACTACATGATCATGCAAAGAGCAATATGACAATGATGAAACGTGTCATAATAAACGGAACGGTGGAAAGTTGCATGGCAATATATCTCAGAATGGCTATGGAAATGCCATAATAGGTAGGTATGGTGGTTGTTTTGAGGTAGGTAAATAAAGGGTTCAATACCGGCGAGAGTTGCGCGGTAATAATAAAGTCTAGCAAAGTAAAAGGATAAGTGTGCATATGTCCATGGACTCGCATTAGTCAAAAAAAGAACTCATATACTTATTGCAAAAGTCTACTTCGCCCTCGAAGCAAAGTACTACTACGCATGCCCCAAGAGGGGTAGATTGGTAGGAAAGAATTCCATCGCTCATCCCCGACTGCCACTCATAAGGAAGACACTCAAAAGAGCACCTCATGCAACAAATTTGTCACACAACTTTTACCATACGTGCATGCTATGGGACTTGCCAACTTCAACAAAAGTATTTCTCAATTTCATAATTACCCAGTAGCATGACCCTAACATTACTACCTTTATATCTCAAAACAATTATCAAGCATCAAGTTGATCATAGCATCCAATTCTTTTTCTATGATAGTTTTTATTATACCCAACTTGGATGCTCATCATTCTAAGACCAACTTTGTAACCATAGCAAATACCATGCTGTTCTAAAAGACTCTCAAAATAATATAAGTGAAGCATGAGAGATTAGCAATTTCTATAAAATCAAGCCACCACCGTGCTCTAAAGGATATAAGTGAAGCACTAGAGCATAAACTATCAAGCTCAAAAGATATAAGTGAAGCACATAGAGTATTTAGCAAATTCTAATAAAATAGGCTTCTCCCAAAAGGTGTGTATAGCAAGGATGATTGTGGTAAACTAAAAAGCAAAGACTAATATAATACACGACGCTCCAAGCAAAACACATATCATGTGGCGAATAAAAATATAGCTCCAAGTAAATTTACCAATGAACGAAGACGAAAGAGGGTATGCCTTCTCGGGGCATCCCCAAGCTTAGGCTTTTGGCTATCCTCGAATATCTTGGGGTGCTATGGGCATCCCCAAGCTTAGGCTCTTGCCACTCCTTATTCAATAGGAAATCTTATAAGCTCCGTTAGTGAAAGAAAACAAAACCACCACATAAAGTACTGCCATGAACTCATTCTTTATTTATTTTGGTGTTTAACCTACTGTATTCCAACTTCCTTATGGTTTATAAACTAATTTACTAGCCATAGATGCATTGAAATAAGCAAACAACACACGAAAAACAGAATCTGTCAAAAACAAAACAGTCTGTAGCAATCTATAACTAACGCAAACTTCTGGAACTCTAAAAATCCTACCGAAATAGGACGTACTGGAAAATTTATTTATTGATCAGCAGCAAAAAGAATCAATGCAAAATCACGTGTCTGTGATTTATTGAATTTTTTCTCGTGAGCACAAAGTTTCTGTTTTTCAGCAGAATCAAATCAACTATCATCGTAGGTTATCCTATAGGTTCTACTTGGCACAAACACTAACTAAAAGATAAAAACACATCTAAACAGAGAGTAGATGCAAGATTTATTCCTAAACAGGAGCAAAAACAAAAAACATAAAGAAAAATTGGGTTGCCTCCCAACTAGCGCTATCGTTTAACGCCCCTAGCTAGGCATAAAAGCGAAGATAGATTCAAGTAGTGCCATCTTTGGCACTTGATTCCTCATTAGAGCACTTATAATCTTTAGGAGGTTCTCCCTTTTCAGCAATGATTAAACCTTTGGGAAAAAATTCAAGAAATTTGTTTGTAGCAAAAGGTTCCTTAACGATAGAAAGACAATTGGGACGACCACTTATGGATTTGAGGTCCGCGTCTCCCTTACTAGAAATTTCACCCTTATTTTTAGGAACATAAATAAACTTGGTGGTTTTTGTAGGGGGTTTTGGAGTGTTTTTCATGGGAGAAAACGCCGAACCTAAGTTGGTAATTATATCCTCAATTTTACCAATTCTAGCAGAATCAAGATCTATTTTTTCATTGACTATATGTTCTTTCTCTTTAAGATTTTTCAAAATGACTCCAACCCTAGATTCATATTGAGTGATAAGATTATGAATCTTTTTATCCAGATTTTCAACCAACTCAACAGTGGCAATTTTATTTTCAATAATATCAAGCCGTTGCATAACGTGTTCTAAGGTTAAAAAAGTTCCATTAACCAAAAGAAGTGGTGGGCCAAACAAATCTAACATAGCATTATAAGCATCAAACGTATGGCTACTCAAGAAATCACCTCCGACGACAGTATCAAGAACACATCTATTCCAAGGAGTGATGCCTACATAAAAACTGCGGAGAAGAACGGAAGTAGAAAGCTTCCTAGTAGATCTATTTTGAGCATTGCAAATTCTATGCCAAGCATCTTTTAAATTTTCTCCCTCCCTTTGTTTAAAATTGAGGATTTCATGTTCGGAAGTGATAAAGAGGATAGAGAGACTAGCCATGACGACAACGCAAACGAGCGAACACACGGGCAACGGAAAAAGGCAAGCGAAAAAGAGAGAGGAGATTGGGAAAGAGAGGGCAAATAAAACGGCAAGGGTGAAGTGGGGGAGAGGAAAACACGAGGCAAATAATGTAAATGCGAGGGAGATGAGTTTGTGATGGGTACTTGGTATGTCTTGACTTGAGCGAAGACCTCCCCGGCAACGGCGCCAGAAATCCTTCTTGCTACGTCTTGAGCTAGGTTAGTTTTCCCCGAAGAGGAGAGGGTGATGCAGCAAGTGTAGCGTAAGTATTTCCCTCAGTTTTGAGAACCAAGGTATTAATCCAGTAGGAGGCTCCTCAAAAGTCCCACACACCTACACAAACAAACTGAGAACTCGCAACCAACGCAATAAAGGGGTTGTCAATCCCTTCACGGCCACTTGCGAAAGTGAGATCTGGTAGAGATAGTATGATAAGATAAATATATTTTTGGTATTTTATAATATAGATGCAAAAAGTAAAGATGCAAATAAAGTAGATGGAAAGCAAATATGATAAGAGATAGACCCGGGGGCCATAGGTTTCACTAGAGGCTTCTCTCGAAATAGCATAAGTATTATGGTGGGTGAACAAATTACTGTCGAGCAATTGATAGAAAAGCGCATAGTTATGAGATTATCTAGGCATGATCATGTATATAGGCATCACGTCCATAACAAGTAGTCCGACTCCTGCCTGCATCTACTACTATTACTCCACACATCGAGCGACTCCTGCCTGCATCTAGAGTATTAAGTTCATAAGAATAGAGTAATGCATTAAGCAAGATGACATGATGTAGAGGGATAAACTCATGCAATATGATGTAAACCCCATCTTGTTATCCTCGATGGCAACAATACAATACGTGTCTTGCAACCCTTTCTGTCACTGGGTAAGAACACCGCAAGATTGAACCCAAAGCTAAGCACTTCTCCCATGGCAACAAAGACCAATCTAGTAGGCCAAACCAAACTGATAATTCGAAGAGACTTGCAAAGATAACTCAATCATACATAAAAGAATTCAGAGAAGATTCAAATATTATTCATAGATAAACTTGATCATAAACCCACAATTCGTCGGATCTCGACAAACACATCGCAAAAAGAGATTACATCAAATAGATCTCCACAAGAGAGGGGGAGAACATTGTATTGAGATCCAAAAAGAGAGAAGAAGCCATCTAGCTAATAACTATGGACCCGTAGGTCTGTGGTAAACTACTCACAACTCATCGGAGGGGCAAGGATGTTGATGTAGAGGCCCTCCATGGTCGATTCCCTCTCCGGCAGAGTGCCGGCGAAGGCTCCAAGATGGGATCTTGCGGATACAGAAGGTTACAGCGGTGGAAATTGTGTTTTGTGGTGCTCCTTTATGTTTTCAGGGTCCGTAGGTATATATAGGAGGAAGAAGTACGTCGGTGGACGCCCGAGGGGCCCACGAGACAGGGGGCGTGGCCCCCTATCTCGTGGGGTCCTCGGGAGCTTTTTCACTTGCACTCCAAGCTCTTCGGATCACGTTCGTTCCAAAAATCACGCTCCCGAAGGTTTCATTCCGTTTGGACTTCGTTTGATATTCCTTTTCTTTGAAATACTGAAATAGGCAAAAAAACAGCAATACGGGCTGGGCCTCCGGTTAGTAGGTTAGTCCCAAAAATGATACAAATGTGTAAAGTAAAGCCCATAAACATCCAAACGGGGTAATATAATAGCATGGAACAATAAAAAATTATAGATACATTGGAGACGTATCAGTGAAGAACACGACGAACTGAGAAGTGTTGAGGTGAAGCTCGTCCGTTCAGATCTTCCACGCCCTAACTCGGCAGAGGAAGACGGCTACGGCGGCGGCGGAGTGAAGAAATCCGCAATCGGCGCCGAGTACGACGGCGATGAGGTCGAGGCAGTGAAGCTCTTCCTCACCGGCGATGATGAAGTAGCGGCGGCGCTAGGGTTTGGGAAGCTCGAGTGGGAGAGAGAGGTCGAGCGGAGTAAAAGTGAAGTGAGGAGAAGGCAGGGGTATTTATAGTGGTAGTGAAAAACTGTGCGCCCGAGGATTTCGAACGAACGTGCCCCTGGCTTTTCCCATTCACATGACATGTGTCACCCATGTATTGTGAGGTGTTGATCGTGTAGTATCGTGGGTGAATAGATAAGTATTTGTCATGAGAAGCGGAACGGTTTGAGCGGCAAAGCCAAAAATTTAGATAAGATAAGTTTTGAGTTACCGTTCGCAATTTCTTCAGCTGTCAAGGACACAGTGAAGATTTTGAACGAGTTTCAAATCAGAACGCATATGAAGAATTTCTGAAAAGATTAGATTGACTTTAGCATAGAGGGGAAGGGTCTGATCACATTCACTTAGCGGAAAAAGTCAACTTGAAGAATTTAGCAATAAGTGAATACTGTAGAGGACATAAACTCATATATATATTAAACTGAAGACAAACGACGGAAATAGTGAAGACATTTGCAAGTTGAAGAATTTGAAAAACTGAGGAATTTCAAAACTGAGGAAAAAAACTCAAATTGAAGATCTTCAACTTTTGTGGTGGCGTAACCCACCGTATAAGAAAGTTGACTTCAGACACCGCATACAATTGTCGTAGGGATCTGAGAGTCAATTTCTTCATTAATTTCTTCGCACTTAGAGGGTTAGTCTTCATTGATTGAAGAAAAAAGTTACTTCATGTGTTGCGCATCTAAGTCATCAAGTCAGCATAAGTGTTAGGATGAGTGTCCATTTCAGAGAACATTCGAAGATTCTAGGATATTTAGCTCACACCGCAACTTGCTAAATCTCTTCTCATCCAAGGGCTTAGTGAATATATCGGCCAGCTGATCTTCAGTTCTTGCATGGCAGATGGAGATATCGCCCTTCAACACATGATCGCAAAGAAAATGATGACGAATCTGGATGTGCTTTGTCTTCGAGTGCTGAACTGGGTTGCGAGAAATCTTGATAGCGCTCTCATTGTCGCAGTAGAGGCACATTCTTCACGTTGATGCCATAGTCCTTGAGAGTTTGCTTCATCCATAGTAGTTGAGCACAGCATGATCCAGCAGCAATGTACTCAGCTTCTGCAGTGGAGAGAGATACGCAGTTCTGTTTCTTCGAGGACCAACAGACCAAAGATCGTCCGAGGAAATGACATGTGCCTGATGTTGACTTGCGGTCCATGCGATCGCCAGCATAGTCAGAGTCTGAATATCCAACGAGATCAAATGAAGAGCCTTGGGATACCATAATCCAAGTGTTGGTGTGTGAGCTAGATATCGAAGAATATGCTTCACAGCCTTATGGTGTGATTCCTTCGGTGTAGCTTGAAATCGGGCACACATGAAAACACTAAGCATAATATCTGGCCTAGATGCACATAGGTACAATAAAGAGCCAATCATGGAGCGGTATACCTTTTGATCGAAGTCTTGACCATTTTCATCAGTGCATAGATGGCCATTTGTGGGCATTGGAATTTTGACCCCTTTGCAATCTTGCGTGCCGAATTTCCTCAATACATCTTTGAGGTATTTCTCCTGCGATATGAATATACCATTGCGCTGTTGACGAATTTGAAGACCTAAAAATAATTTCAACTCTCCCATCATAGACATTGGATATTCCTCACTCATCATGTGGGCAAATTCATCACTATAGCGTTGGTCACTACAGCCAAAGATAATATCATCAACATAAATTTGGCACACAAACAATTCACCATCATAAGATTTAGTGAAAAGAGTTGGGTCGAGTGAACCGGGTTTGAAGCCTTTCTTCATGAAGAATTCCTTCAAAGTGTCATACCACACCTGAGGGGCTTGCTTGAGGCCATACAGGGCCTTGTTGAGTCTGAAGACTTTGTCGAGATTCTTTGGATCTTCAAAACCTGGGGGTTGAGCAACATATACTTCTTCCTCAATCTTATCATTGAGGAATGCACTTTTCACATCCATTTGTTGTAAGATAATCTCATGATGGTTAGCGTAAGCAAGTAATATGTGAATAGCCTCAAGTCTAGCAACAGGTGCAAAAGTTTCATTGAAATCAATTCCTTCAACCTGTGTGTAGCCTTGAGCTACAAGCCGTGCCTTATTCCTCACCACAAGGCCATTTTCATCTTGCTTGTTGCGGTAGATCCACTTTGTGCCAATGATGTTGTGCTTGCGAGGATCTGGACGTTTGACCAGTTCCCAGACGTTGTTGAGCTCGAACTGATGTAATTCTTCTTGCATAGCCTAAATCCACTCAGGCTCCAGAAATGCTTCATCTACCTTAGTGGGCTCTAAGATAGAGACAAAAGCAAAGTGCCCACAAAAGTTAGATAAATGTGAAGATTTTGAGCGAGTGAGAGGACCTGGTTCTTCAATGTCATCAATGATCTTCTCAATTTGCACTTCGTTAGCAATGCGAGGATGAGTGGGTTGTCTTCGAGGAATTTGATCAGTATTCCCTTCATGAGCATTTTCTTCAGCACCATTTTCTTCAGGTGCTCCAGCTCAGTGATCATCATGATCAAGAATGAATTCTTCAGCAGATTCTTCGGTAGGAATGACATCCTCAGTAGCCTTGAACTTGATGGAATCTTCAGGTGCTGGTTCATCTATCATAGAAGGTCGGTGCTCTCTTTGCGAGCCATTAGTTTCATCGAACCGCACATCTACAGATTCAACAACTTTGTGAAGAACGCTGTTGAAGACTCTGTAGGTGTGCGAGTCCTTTCCATAACCAAGCATAAAACCTTCATGTGCTTTCGGTGAGAATTTAGAAGTGTGGTGAGGATCTCTAATCCAACATTTTGCACCGAAGACTTTGAAATAACTCACATTTGGCTTTTTGTCAGTGAGGAGTTCATAAGAAGTTTTCTTGAAGAATTTGTGAAGATATACCCTGTTGATGACATGGCATGCAGTATCGATTGCCTCAATCCAAAAGCGATGAGGCGTCTTGTATTCATCAAGCATGGTGCGAGCAATTTCAGCGAGGGTTCTGTTCTTGCGCTCCACGACGCCATTCTGCTGAGGAGTATAAGGAGCAGATAACTCATGAGTAATACCAAGTTCATCAATATAGCCATCAAGACCGGAATTCTTGAACTTGGTCCCATTGTCAGTTCTGATGTGCTTGATCTTTACACCAAAGTTGGTTGAAGCCCTCGAGGAAAATCATTTGAAGACTTCCCGCACTTCATGTTTGTAAGTGACAATGTGCACGCATGTGTAACGAGAATAATCATCAACAATAACAAATCCATATTGAGATGCATCATTAAGAATTGCAGAATAGTGGTTTGGACCAAAGAGATCCATGTGAAGCAATTCAAATGGACGAGTGGTAGTCATGACAGTCTTCGCTAGATGCATGGCCTTTGTCATCTTTCCAGCTTCACAAGCTCCGCATAAGTGATCCTTGAGGAATTTGACATTCTCAATGCCAATGACATGCTTCTTCTTTGCAAGCGTGTGCATATTCCTCATGCCAGCATGACCAAGTCGTCGATGCCATAGCTAGCCTTCTGAAGCTTTTGCAAGTAAGCACACGGCTGGTTGTGGTCCTGTAGAGAAATCAACAATATACAGATCTCCCCTCCTAAAGCCTTCGAAGACTTTGGAATGGTCAGCTTCCATGATCACAACACAACGGTATCTTCCAAAGACAACAACCATATCAAGATCACAAAGCATTGAGATAGACATGATGTTGTATCCTAAGGACTCGACAAGCATGACTTTGCCTATGTGTCGATCCTTTGAGATCGCAACCTTACCTAGACCCAATACCTTGCTTTTGCCTTTGTCAGCGAAGATGATATGCTTCAGATGTGACGGTGATAAAGGAGCATCCATCAATAGATTCTTGTCACCCGTCATGTGATTTGTACATCCACTATCGAGGACCCACTCGTTTGCTTTGGGTTGATCATCCTGCAGATGAATTAGTGCAACTTATGAACTCATATACTTCATCAGTGAAGAATATGACATCAATATCATCAGTTCAATTTCATCAAGCAATAGCACATATAAATAGCATGAGGACGTGAGAAATGAAAATTCATTTCTTCATGATTAGCCTGCGTCCTTTCAGGCATACTCAGGTCTCCAGCAAATTCTTCAGTCGTTTTGAGCATGACTGGAGACCTGACCATGCATAAGAGATTAGTTCTTTTTCTTCACCACCAACATCTGAAGGGGTGGCAAAGAGTTCATCACTCTGCGAGCACCATATGGGAAAGGTGGCATAGAAGCTAGTCCGTTTCGTTTCACATAAGAGGGGTTAGGGTAAGCATATGAGTAAGCAGAGAAATTCTTCGAGGACTTATGAACATAATAATTTGAAGAATAATGCTCATATTCATAGCCCTTAGCTCTACCCTGCGAAACAGAAGGGTTAGCTCGATGATGATCATATGAGGACTTTGATCCTTTTGAGGAATTTGATCCATATGAAGAATTTGATCCATATGAAGATTTTGATCTGGGGTTCCTATTCTTCACAGGTGGTGTCATGAGGACATTCACCTGAAGACTTTCAAGATAACTTTTGGGAACCCGGATTTTCTTCATAGGAGAACCGTTCTTGCAGTTAGTGCCAACATATCTAGCAAATACTTCACCATTCTGATTTTTGAACAGTTTATAGTTGGAGTCAAATGACTCATCAGAAGAATGAGGAGATTCACATGTAAAGCCAGATAGATTGGATGGATCATTGGAGGTCCCTTTGCAGCAACCCATGAGGTTTTGGGGTACTGCTCAGGCTTCCAATATGTTCCATCAGCATTGAGTTTCCTCTCAAAGGCAATACCCTCTTTCCTAGGGTTTCTGTTTAGGATCTGCTTTTTAAGCACATCACAAAGAATCTGATGCCCTTTGAGGCTTTTGTACATGCCTGTTGCATACAATTCCACCAGCCCTGCATCATTAGTAGTACTAGCAATGTCCTTAGATGAGGAATTAGTGATAGCAGAGACATGTGAAGAATTTGTAACATTTGAAGCATTTGAACATTCAGGTGAAGAATTAGCAGATTCATGTTCAATGCACTTAAGACAAGGAGGAACAAATTCTTCCTGAATAGCGCTGATATGTTGAGCAAGTAATGAATCGCGATCCTTCTGAAGATCTTCATAACTCACTCTTAGCTTCTCAAGATCGTGATTTCTTTGAAGAAATTCATAAGAAAGCTTCTCGTGATCAGATAAGAGAGTGTTATGATGACTTTGAAGGTTGTCAAACTTAGACTGAAGTCTCTGAAAATTTTCAGTTAAGTCTTTAGTGCGGTCCATTTCATCACCCAACATATCATCACTTTTGTCTAGCATGTTTTGAAGCTTTTCAATAGCCTTTTGTTGTTTCACAGCAATCTTAGCAAGTTTAGAGTAGCTGGGCTTAAGATTTTCATCAGATTCATTCTCACTTGATTCAGAGGAGGGGTATTTAGTTACCTTGGCACCCTTTGCCATGAAGCAATAGGTGGGAGCATAGTCATCATTACCTTGATCAGCGTTGTTGGTGTTGCCATTTTCTTCATAGTTAAAGATAGACTTGCTGACAAATGTGGTAGCAAGAGCTAGACTTTCCACGCCTGACTCAGATTCCTCGGATGCCTCTTCTTCCTCATGATCCTCAGATTCAGCCTCAGAATCCATTTCCTTGCCAATGAGTGCCCGAGCCTTCTTGGAGCTGCTCTTCTTGTGAGATGAAGACTTTGAGGATTTTGATGGTGAAGACTTTGAAGATTTCTTCTTCTTCTTGGCATCATCAGAACTGTAATCCTTGTATTTCTTCTTCTTTAATTCCTTGTCCCACTGAGGACACTCTTGAATGTAGTGACCGGGTTTCTTGCATTTGTGGCACAGCCTTTTCTTGTAGTCACTAGATGAGGAATCATTGCTCCTTGAGGATTTTCCAAAGCGACCATGTCTTGAGAACTTCTGAAATTTCTTCACGAGCAGTGCTAGTTCCTGGCTTAGTTCTTCAGGATCACCAAGGCTGCTGGTAGAGTCTTCTTCCTCAGACTTAGAGACTACCTTGGCCTTCAGAGCACGTGGTTTGCCATAGCTCAAACCATATAGATCTCTCTTCTCAGCAAGCTGGAACTCATGAGTACTTAGCCTCTCGAGGATATCAGCGGGATCAAGTGACTTGTAATCAGCATGCTCTTGGATCATCAGTGCCAGAGTGTCAAATGAAGAATCGAGCGATCTCAGCAATTTCTTCACCACCTCATGGTCGGAGATATCAGTGGCGCCAAGCGCCTGAAGCTCATTTGAGATATCAGTGAGGCGATCAAAGGTTTGCTGAACATTTTCATTGTCAAGTCTTTTGAAGCGGTTGAAGAGCTTGTGAAGAACGTCAACACGAGAGTCACGTTGAGTTGAGACTCCTTCGTTTACTTTGGAGAGCCTATCCCAGATAAGCTTAGCAGTTTCCAAAGCACTCACTCTACCATACTGCCCTTTACTCAGATGGCCACATATGATATTCTTCGCTTGAGAATCGAGTTGCTTGAATCTCTTCACATCAGCAGCATTCAGGGAAGGTGTGACTGAGGGAACACCATTTTCCACAATATACCAGAGATCGTTGTCAATTGCCTCAAGATGCATTCGCATCTTATTCTTCCAGTAGGGGTAGTCCGTGCCATCGAAGGTAGGACACCCAGCGAAGACCTTGATCATACCTGCGATCGACATAACTAGAACTGAAGGTGGTTAAACCAAAATCACACAGAACAAGCGAGTACCTTGCTCTGATACCAATTGAAAGTGCATCATATCAACTAGAGGGGGGGTTGAATAGGCGATTTTTATGAATTCTTCACTGAGGAATTTGCTGGTGAAGAAATTCCTAAATGAAGAACTACTTGCAGCGGAATAAGTACTCAGAAAGGAACATATCAGAACACAAGCATAGTCATCATGCTGAAATGAAACAAGCACAGAGTACAGAAAGCATAAACACAGGATAACACAAGGAAGAAGATGATCAGACTGAAGAAATAGAACAGAGGAAATTGAGAAAGTCTTCAGTCAAAGTCTTCAAACAGATATGAACAAACACACAACAACATACATGAGGAAATGAAAGAGTTGAGGAGATAGAACCAGTTAGCTTGGTGAAGACAATGATTTGGTAGACCAATTCCAACTGCTGTCTCAGTTGTACATCTGGTTGGAGCGGCTGAGTATTTAAACTCGAGGACACCCATTCCTCACTGTATTCTCCTTGAGCTAAGGTCACACAGACCTCGCCCAATCACTCGTGGTAAGTTTTCAGGTGACTTCCAAACCTTCACAAACTCGGTCACTCGGCGATCCACAATTCCTCTTGGATGCTCTAGGCCTTGACGCCTAACCGTCTGAAAGAAGCACAGTCTTCAAAGGAAACAAGCATCGGATCCACGCAAGATCAATCTCTTCAGTGATGCTCAATCACTTGGGGTTTTGTAGGTTTGGGTTTGGGATTTCCTCACTTGATGATTTTTGTTCAAAGTCCTCGGAGGATGGGTTGCTCTCAAATGACAAGTGTCAGTTTCTCTCAGAGCAGCCAACCAACTAGTGGTTGTAGGGGGCGGTTATTTATAGCCTAGGGAGCAGCTGACATGATAAGACATAAATGCCCTTGTCTGATATGACCGTTAGGTGGGTAGATATTTTGGGACAGCTGGCGCGTAGCACAGCACCGGTCGGAATGTTGGGGTTCGAATTCCTCAGGGCTATCATGTTCCTCACTTGGTAGGCAATCCGCACTGGCGAATTCCTAACTCTTCAGTCATAACAAATCCCTCAGAGACCAGAAGAACTTCGTCACTGTCACTGAAGAATATGACTGAACTGTGCGAGATTTCCAATGGCTTCACTCGAAAGGGATTGGTAGGTGTAGGATTTTGAGTTGAGCATCACATGGAAATTTTTCCTTAGTATTTCCTCGACCCCCTTTAACAGTACGGTGTTTCCTATGACTCAAGAAAGAGAAAATGAAATAGTAAAAACAAAAGTCTTCATGCTTCATATTCCTCAAATGATTACCAAGTCTTCAAGGTCACACCAATTTCTTCACTTTCAAAGTCTTCAGAAAGTCTTTAGAAATCCAAAGTCTTCAGTTGAAGAACTTCATTTTTAGGAGTCAACTTTCTCTGTAAATATCAAAATCCTCATAGACTTATAGACCCGTGTATACTCACAAACGCATCAGTCCCTTAACCTATAAGTCTTCAATACACCAAAATCACTAAGGGGCACTAGATGCACTTACAAATAGTAGGTACAAAAGCAGGCTATGCATCAGAATAGGAGCAATCAATTACAGTAGCAAAATCTAATGCAAGCAAGAGAGAGAATGGAATGGGCGATATCGGGATGATCAAGGGGGGCGCGTGCCTGGAAGCTACGTTGAAAGGGAAGAAGGGTCATCGGTGACGTAGTCGATCACAATGGCATCAACAGTGGTCTTGGGGTCTACCGGAGAGAATAGGGCGGAAAACAGTAAATATAATGCAAACAGATGCAACACAGATGCATGACGGGGAAACACGCAGGGCTAGGGGTGTTCTAACGCGGTGCTACACGATATCGGCAAAGGGGGATAACATCCAAGAAAGTTTTCCCGGGGTTAGGCATTTTTCAGACAGATGAAAGAGAGGGGACGATTGCATGTTCGATATGCTAGGGACGTGTGGCAGACGAACGGACCGCATATTCGGATTCGTTCGTCGTTTTGAGCAACTTTCATGTACAAAGTATTCTCATCAAAGATACGGTTTATTTTATATGATTTTTCAACAATTAAAACAATATTCTGAAATTACTTTTAATTCAAAAATAAAGGTTAAATTGCTAGGCGCACCCAGCATAGGGTCACAAAAGTGCACCCATGGCTGATAGGTGGGCCAGGGGGTCCTAGTTGGCCCGTCAACATTTGACTGGTCAACAGGGGATGGCCCCCTGTCATACTCACATTTAGTTAATTACATATTAGTTAGGCTAACTAAGTAATTAGGTTAATTAAACCATTTTAATTAGGTTAATTAATTAATTATATATTTTTTTGTCTTTTTAAATGCTATGGCGCTGGGGCTCGCTGGCGGTGGCACAAGGCCAGCCCAGCGGGGCGGTTAACGGGCAGTGGGCGCGGGCGCCCGGACCGAGGCCAGCAAGGGCGATGGCCACAGCGGGGCGCCGGTGGGGTGCGGGCTAGGGCCGGAGGGGACGGGGCAGCGCCGGCAGCGGGGAGGCCAGGCGGAGGCGAGGCGCGGTTGCGGGTCAGAGGTGGAGCGCGGGACATCGGGCCGGCAGGCGCGCACGGCAGGGCGGCGACCGACTACGGAAGTGGCGGGCCACGGCGTGGCAGGTGCAGGCAGGCATCGGCGGGGCTCACGTGGGCGGCATGGCTGGGATTCACGCCGACGGGCGCGGCGATGGGCTGCAGTGCAGTAGCAGCAGCAATACTACAGGCAGCAGTGGCACAACGAGCGAGCGACAGAGGCAGGAGCGGCCTAACGTGCGGGCTGGGGACGCGGCGCTGCGGGGCGGAGGCGGCGCAGCAGCAGACAGGGACTCACGGTGAGAGGCTCGGTCGGCAGCGGAGCAATAGCAACGACAACTAGCAGGAGCAATAGAGTAGGAGCAGTTGCGGCAGCTACGACAATGGTGACGGTGAGTTTCGGGCACGACTGGAAGCTAGGCTACGGGTACGAAGTCAATGGGGAAATAGAGGGGTTCTAGGCGTCTGCTCACATCATTGACGAGGAGCCGCTTAAGGAAGCGCCGGGATGCAGTGTCGGCGTAGGAATCGGTGAAGTTTTCCGGTGACCGAAGTTTGAAGAAGGCGACGGATCCGGCGATGCAGGGGCTGAAGACAGCGTCAAGGAGCTTGATGTGGAGGCGTTGGGATCTAACGGGCGGCCTCAGGTGACGGAGACGACCATGGTGGAGCCCCTTGTCACCATGGCGCGGCTCGGGGTGGATGCGGTGGGCGACAACGACGATGGCGCGGCGATGTCAGTGTCGGACGAGCTCGAGATCGAGCGAGAGGGCGAGAGGCGAGGGGGAAGTGTCCTAGGGTTTCCAGCGAGAGGGAGGCGGGGCCCTTGTACGCCAGGGGAGGGCTGTGGATGGCCTCCATGCAAGGCACAGCGCGGCCATGGCCTGCCAATGGGTGCCACGATCCCCCTGCCTCCGTGTAGCAGGTGGATGGGGATGGCAGGGGTGGGCTGGACCTGTTTTACTAAAAGAGCCAAGGGTCCAGTAGCTTTAGGTCCCCTTCTTATTTTCCATTATGTGTTCTTTTCTTAGCTTTTGCTTTCTGTTTTCTTTTAATTTTCAATGGCATTTTAGGTTTATAAAATATGAGTCTTACACCAATATTATCATTGCAAATTAGGTCACTGCCACAAGAAGATTGACAGTTAAATAAAACAGATTAGCATCTTTATAAATCAAAAAGGCATTTAATTTATTGTTTTGGCCACCGTTTATTTATTTAAGGGCACTAAACCAGTTTATAAAAATTTGGTTTCTCCACCAAAATTTTCTATAGATTATTTGACAAATTTAGAACAATTTAGTTTTGACATTGTGAAAACTTTAAATTTGACTTTAACTTAAATTTGAATTTGAACCAGTTTCGAATCAACGCGAGTTTAATAACAATAACAGTGGTGACGTGGCATCATTAGAAGAGGTTATTGTAGATTAATTATCTGGGCGTCAAAGTATGCCTCGCAGACATGCTATCTACCTATCCCTTAATATAGATATGTAACACACAAACTCCTTCTCCCTATATCTAAGTGTCATTGGCACCCCCCCACCCACACACACACACTTCCTGACACTGAAGGAGTAGGGTGACACCTTGATCTTGATACTAATCTATCTACTGGCTTCTCTCTCGAACACACACACACACACACACACACACACACACACACACTCGCTAGTTGTGCCTCTGTGCCTATCGCGTGTGCACTCTCGATAGGGCTTTCTCTCCCCCTTCCCACGCCCCAACGATGACAGCGGAAGGGTGACACATTGATCTTGATCTTAATATGTCCACTGGCTTCTCTCTCAAACACACACACACACACACACACTCGCTAGTTGTGTCTTTGTGCCTCGGTCACACACACACTCGATACGTCTTTCTCTCTGTAGCCCCCCTTGATATGTAGATTTCTCGCGTGCGCACAGATGTAGTGACGATGACGCTAAACCCAGTGTGCCTTGTTTTTATCAGACTCATGTGATAGCTTTCACCCTGTTTTCTATTGATGAACAAGGCAACCTTTTGTTTGTTACTACTAGTGAATTTGAGATCATTCGGGCAGACATAAAATATATCACTTCAAATAAATTATCATAGTAACTATTTAAAAAGAAATATATCTCTTGCATCGTCCACAATGAACATCTGGTGGACCAGTTAGCGTCTCATGCTCGCAATGCTGAAAGTGCAACTAATCCCTAGGTGGTTTCGGTAATTCTTAACAACATATAGTTCATTGAACTAATGCTCTTTCAAGATGATCATTTTAGAAAGTTCAATGATTGGCATGGCATGGACTAGAGATGTGGACCCCTCAAAATGCTAAGGACACATATTGGCAACAAGCTCAAGACTCTACATTTTCATTTTAGTGACCCAAGATCACATTGAGTCCAGGAAAGCCAATACTATTAAAAGGGGATGAGGTGTTGCTTAATGGCTTACTTGCTCAAAATGCTTAGTGATATTCTCCAAAACCCTCAACCACTTTCTCATTTACACATTTGTCCTAAACCTAAAAGTCAAATTCGGCCCCACCGATTTAATCTATCCGGCGCCACCGAGTTTCATTTGACATAGCCACTTCCACAAACCCTAGTTACTTCGGTCTCACCGATAGGGATCTCGGTCTCACTGAGATGGGATTGCAAACTCCC
This sequence comes from Triticum dicoccoides, assembly GCF_002162155.2. NCBI lineage: Eukaryota > Viridiplantae > Streptophyta > Magnoliopsida > Poales > Poaceae > Triticum > Triticum dicoccoides. Next base: position 364,825,400 of record NC_041393.1, on the reverse strand, counting down.
TGTTTCCTTTTTGTAACATTTTGGTCACACCGAAATGAGAAAATCGGTCCCACCGAGTCTGCAGTGCAAACTACATGTTTCCTTTTCGTAGCACTTCGGTTCCACCGAAGTGAGAAAATCGGTCCCACCGAGTTTGCCTAACCTACCCTCTATGTGCCTTTGCTGAAATCGGTCCCATCAAGTTTACGCGATAGGTCACACCGAGATTACGTTATGCCCTAACCCTAGCATATCGGTCTCATCGAGATGACTAAGTCGGTCCCACTGAAAACTCTAACGTTCATATTTTTACCTGGATCGGTCTGACTGAGTTTTATGATTCAGTCCCACCGAGTTTTGGAATATGTGTGTAACGATATATTTTGTGTGGAGGCTATATATACCCCTCCACCCATTACTCATTGGTGAGGAGAGCCATCAGAACATACCTACACTTCCACTACTCATTTTCTGAGAGAGAGCGACCTATTCATGTGTTGAGACCAAGATATTCCAATCCTACCACAAGAATCTTGATCTCTAGCATTTCCCAAGTTGCTTTCCACTCAAATCATCTTTCCATCATAGCCAAATCCGTGAGAGAGTTTTGAGTTTTGGGGAGACTATCATTTGAAGCACAATAGCAAGGAGTTCATCATCAACACGCCATATATTACCTTTTGGAGAGTGGTGTCTCCTAGATTGGTTAGGTGTCGCTTGGGAGCCTCCATCAAGATTGTGGAGTTGAACCAAGAAGTTTGTAAGGGCAAGGAGATCGCCTACTTCGTGAAGATCTACCCAAGTGAGGCAAGTCCTTCATGGGCTATGGCCATGGTGGGATAGACAAGGTTGCTTATTCATGGACCCTTCATGGGTGGAGCCCTCCGTGGACTCGCACAACCATTACCCTTAATGGATTGAAGTCTCCATCAACATGGATGTACGATAGCACCACCTATCAGAACCACAACAAAAATCTTTGTGTCAACATTGCGTTTGATCCCTCCAAACTCCTCCCATTTACTTTCTTGCGAGTTGCATGCTTTACTTTCCACCGCCCATATACTCTTTGCATGCTTGCTTGAATTGTATTGAGATTGCTTGACTTGTGCTAAGTTGCTAAAATTTGCCAAGAACTAAAATTGGGAAAAGGTTGAGTTTTATTTGGTCAAGTAGTCTAATCACCCCCCCCCTCTTGACATACTTTCGATCCTACAAGTGGTATCAGAGCTTTGGTCTCCATTTTCCTTGATTTCCATAGCTTTGGTGATCATAGCCTTGGTTTCACAACCTAGGAGAGTATGGCGTCTAGCGAGGGAAATTACCACCGTAGAGGTCCTTACTTTGATGGTACTTATTTTGCTAGTTGGAAACATAAGATGGAAATGCATATTCTTGGACATAACCCCGCTATTTGGGCTATTGTGTGTATTGGTTTGCAAGGTCAATTCTTTGATGGGAGAGAACCAAACCATGAAGCTACTGCGGAATAATTGAAGATGTTGCAATACAATGCTCAACCTTGCGATATCCTGTTCAATGGATTGTGCCCCGAAGAATTCAACAAAATCAGCCATCTTGAGAATGCAAAGGAATTTTGGGATACCTTGATTGATATGCACGAAGGTACCAACTCCATTAAGGAATCCAAGTTGGATGTGCTTCAAAGTCAACTTGACAAGTTCAAAATGAAGGATGGTGAAGGTGTCGCTGAAATGTACTATAGGCTTGCTCTCATCACAAATGAGATTGTCAGCTTAGGAAGTGAAGAGATGACCGACAAATTCATCATCAAGAAGATCTTGAGAGCCTTGGATGGAAAATATGATACTATGTGCACATTGATCCAAATGATGCCAAATTACAAAGATCTCAAGCCAACCGAAGTCATTGGAAGAATTGTTTCTCATGAGATGTCACTCAAGGACAAAGAAGAGCTTCACAACAAATCTAGTGGTGCTTACAAAGCCTCATGTGATGATCCTACATCATCAAATGAGAAACAAGCCTTCAATGAAGAATTGAGCTTAATGGTGAAGAACTTCAACAAATTCTACAAGACCGCAAGGAAAGAAGTTCCAAGTCAAGGTCCTACAATGACAAAAGATCTTCTAGTCGTGAGAGAAATTTCTACAATTGTGGAAGACCCGGACACTACTCCAATGAGTGTATGGCTCCCTACAAAAGAATAGAAGACTCATCTAAAAGGAGAAGCAAAAGGGAAGAATCACCTCCAAGAGAGAGAAGGAGTAGAGATGATCGCTATGAACAAATAACCTCTCGAAGAAGCAAGGATTCGGAAAGGAAGGACAAATCATCAAGGAGCTACACAAAACGAAGACATCAAGCTCATGTTGGTGAATGGGTATCCAGTTCCGACTCCGACCACCACTCCGAGAGAAGTTATCACTCCGACTCCAAATATACTCAAGATGAAGGTGTTGCCGGTCTAGCACTTGTGTCAACCAACTCCTATAACATATTTGACTCACCAAATGAAGGAATTGGATGATGCTTCATGGCTAAAGGCCCCAAGGTATCACACCCCAAGTATGTTGGTTTCAATAGTGATGAAGATGATTTCCTAAGTGATGATGATTTACTTGTTGACAACTCTAGTGTTGAATACTATGATGAAATGTCAATTAATCATGTTAATCAAGATAAAATGAATTACAATAATAAGAAGGAGATTGAGTGTCTAACTAAAGAACTAAACACTCATAAGTTAGCTCATGAAACTACTTTAGAAGATCATCGAGAACTTTTAAAAACTCGGGAGAAGTTACGCTTCGAAAAGCTCAATCTTGAGCAAGAGGATGGGTTCTTAAAGGCCATCAATGATATCTTCGGAAGAAAAGTTCTTCTTACATTGCCAAGAGTTTACTCTTGTCTACTTACATGCCACAAGTAAAATCTAGCAACAAAAACAAGAAAGATTCTTATTCTAGTAGAAACAATAATCATGCTAAATCCAATATTGTAGCTTCTAGTAGTTCTCTTGATTCCACTAATGACTCTGTTAACCAAGTTACACTTGAGCAAGAAAATGGCTTATTGAAGGGAATTATAGAGAAAGGTGTGTACACAAGCCTTGCCGGAAGTAATCAATTTGAGGAAATTGTACGCAAGCAAGGAAGGCACCGGAAGAATCAAGGTGTTGGTTTTCAACGAAAGTTCAACACCAATTGAGTTGAGTGGGAAGAAGATCAATAGCCCAAGATGTAGTTTGTTCCTCAACAAGAGAAGTATGACCCTACTTCCTTCAAGGGGACACAAGCTCAAGATGATCTTCCACCACAAGACCACAAGCTAAAAGGCAAGGACAAGCTTCAAGAGGAGATTGATGCATTTGTAGATGCTCCGAAGGCCTTGTTCAAGTGGGTTCCCAAGACTACATCAAGTTCAACTTCATCAAGTACATCTTCAACCCCAAGGATTCCCATCAAGATGATGTGGATCCCGAAGAAGAAGAACTAGAGAGTTCTTGAGGGTGACTCTGCCAACATACTTCACTCATATTCATTTTGGCAAGGACAAGTGCAAACAACTTCCACATCTTGCACTAGTTTAAGGAGTCACAAACCCTCTTGTTGGTAAGACAAGGGACAAGGTAACCTAATGCTATCATGGACATCATTGTGTGTGTGCTTCACTCTATGTCTATGGATATCCTTGTTTTTTCCTTGTGGGACTAACGCATGTAGGTATTGAAAGTGCAACTCACTCGATGGATTGCTTCAAATGATCTACATCAACAATGAGCATCCACATCTTCGATATCTACATGAAGTCATCATTGACAAAACCCAAGGTTAGTTCATCCCTCTTAGGGGGGATATCATATCTAGCGGGGCCTTTTCTCTAAAATAAAGCAACCCTAATGGTGTGAATACAACAATGCTTTATGTAAAAGTGGTAACCCCACTTGTGCTTAAACGATGAGTATGACCTATGATCAAATGTTCTCATTTGACTCCTAAGTCAATCTACTCATATATAGATGACCTAGTCATCGCCAATTGCTTGATGCTAGAGTGATTGTGCATGTTTTGTCACATATTTCATTTCCTACTTTACTGTGTGAGCATGTTGATTGCATACTTTTCTCATTCGAGGACATCCATTTGTTGCTTTGATTGTTTGGATTTTCTCCTTTTAGCCAAATGGATGGACAAGAATGCCCAAGAACTCCCTCTAGCTATCTATGATTTTCTCTTCTCAAACTCTATTCATGTTACGTCACAAAGTTTGATCTAAGTCAAATTAAAACCCTCTGTGTGAGGAGCACTTAGAGTCCCTTTTGTCATAGACTTAAAACATCCAAAACCTCTCTGTGTATTTCGGTCCGACTGACTCCTCCATTTCGGTCACACCAAGTTCACCGGGTTGATCAAGTTTTCAATCTCCGTGTAACCGATTAGAACTTTTCGTTCTTGCCGAGTTGCAGTAACCGATTGCGATTCTGCATCTTGGTGCCACCGAGTTGTTCCACTCGGTCACACCGATAGTGCTAGGATATATATACTGACGGGTCAGAATTTGGAAATCTCTCCAAAACCTCTTCACTCGCGCGTGTCCTGCTCTGCTGCCTGGGTCTCCGGATCGTCTTCTCGTCGCCAGCGACCTCCCACCGTTGGTCTCCTCCACCGTCAACGGAAATCCTCCCCTCCATTGCCGTCGTAGCAAGCTCATCGCCAAGCTAGGGTATGAGCTCAACTCTTTGTGCTTTCCTTTAACTCCGAATCCTAGCAGAAAGGCAATGTCATGTTTCTTTCCAAGTATGAGATTAATCCATCCACAGAAAACATCCTCTAGATTACATTTGATTTGAAAATTTAGGGTTAGGTTTCTGCCGGACTCATCTCGGACCGACCGAATTGTAGGAATCGGTCCCACCGATTTGGCTTAGGCCAGTGCGCAAGTGATTTTTGGTCTGACCGAAAGTTGCAAATCGGTGTAACCGATACCAAGACTTTGTGAAACCCTAGCAAACTTGGAGTCGCCGAACTGTGTCTCGGTCTGGCCGATTCCACATGTTTAGACTCAAAGTTGCTTCGGTGTCACCGAGTTTTACAAATCGGTAGCTCCTAAATGCTTCCTATAGAAAACTAAAACTAAGTTTTTGACTCATTCTTTTTGCAAAAACTCTGCACTTTGTGATGCTCATCTACTCTATCTCATCTACAACTATTCACAGGGTCAATTCTCAGTTTGCTGTGCAGAATCTCTGATCAAAGTGATAGTTAGAACAATTCAGAGGAGCAGATGGACTTGAGTGAGGGCACTAGTCCCTCTGGAAGCTATGATGAAGGAAGCACGAGCACTCCAAGCAACCTGCCTATGGCTCAGACTAGGCAGAGAAAGAAAAAAACATCAAACTCTGAAGATGAAGACTTTGAGATTGAGGAAGTCAGCTCAAAGAAGAAAGTGCTAAAGAAAGAATATGGTGATGATGCTTCCACCAAGCCAGGAAAGAATGTGAAGGCCCCTGCCAGGAGAGTACCTATGTCTAAGACCAGGGGAGCAATTCAAAGGACAATGAGATTCTCACTTGAGCAAAGATCAGGTGAAGAAGGCAACAAGAGAGTCAGGAAAACCACTGTTAGAGTGCTTGGAAATCCATCCATGAGGAGAGACTCTGCCAGTGAGGAGGAAGAGACACAAGCACCTCCTGCCAAGTATCAGAAGCTGATGGGGGATGCCATCAAGTCTGGGGAAGCTCCTTCAAAGCCCAAGAGAGCCCCCAAAGCTCCAGCTCAAGCCACCAAGACAGCTCCAAAGAGAAGCACCATGAACATACCTGCTTCAGAGAAGAAAAAGGCCCCAGTGCCTAAAGCTGCAGAAGATGCTGAAGCCCTAGTGCTCAGGAAGCTCAAACCTAAGATTCTAGACCATGATGACAGTCACCCAGTAGCTGAAAACATGAAGGAGAGAAAGGATGCAGGTCTCAGAAGATGGAGACAAGATGATCCATATGCTGTGAGGAGGAGGACTGCAGTGGACTACAGGTTCCACACCAAAGAGAAACAAGATTTTTATGAGACAGTTTTGCAGGAACAAGAAGCCCATTGTAAGTGACATGAGATGGGTTGACTGGAAATACATTGATGCAAATGCAGATCATTTCCCAGGAGTGCATGATAGCTTCAAGTCCAATGGTGTTGATGACTTTGTTGGTCAAGAGTTGACAAAGTGGAATGATGTGCTCATTATGCAATTCTACACAACAGCTCATTTTAATCCCGGTGGAAGGATTGTGTGGATGATTGTAGGTCAGAGGCACCAATCTACAATTGATGAGTGGGTCAGGCTCATAAATGCACATGAAGAAGAAGAGAACGACATTGATGTCTATGCTGAGAAGAAGAAGGATCATAACTCCATGGCCAATAAGTATAAGGAAATTCCATATAAGGCCTTGGAGACACATAAGTTTGGGTTAGTCTACTACTTATTGTCTAGTTTGGCCACCATAAACACCATATTGAGGCACACTTTGTTGCCCAAATCTAGAGATCACGGGATGATCAGAGGCCGTTCCATCAACTTGTTACAGCTGTTTGATGTTGTGCCACAAAAGTTCAAGGTTATGAGCTTGATTATTGAGACAATCAAGAGGACAGCAGCTGACCAGAAAAGATCATGTGGGTATGCACCACACATTCAAATGCTGATCTATTCCAAGATGCCCAAGGGAGTGTACCTGTTGGACAAAGAGCATCTGCCTTTGCAGCCAGACTTTCAGGACAACACTGTTGTCATGACAGCTTAAGATCCCACTTCCCTAGAGGCACAAGAAAACAGATAGAAAGCCAAAGCAGATAAAGCAACAAAGATTCCCAGTGTTGCAGAAGCTTCAGAAGTGTTCCTCAAGTCAAAGCAAGACCAGCTTGGATATCTGATTCAAGCAACCTTGAGGATTGAGAAAGGACTGGCCACCCTGACTCAGAACCAAGAGAGCTTGGAGAGGATAATAGAAACTAAATTCTATGATTTGGACTTGAAAGTGACTGAGATACAAACAACAGTTGAAGAGCTCCAGGAAGAAGCAGAGGAGAGAAAGGGCAAAGCAACTACACAGGTGTTCCACCGAGTACCTAGAGGACAGAGGTCTGCAGCAGTGCCAGTGCCAGACACAAGAACAACAGCTTTAGCACCTGCAACCACAGCTCCCACAGCTCCAGTTGCCCCTCCAGTGGCAACCCCTCCAGCTCCAACATCCTCAACTATTTCTTTTGTCCTTAGAGTCATCTCGACACCTGCTTCCGAAGATCAAGCCTAGAGAGTCGCATAGCAGTATGCATTTTTGAGATTTTTGGAAACTTGTTGCCAAAGGGGGAGAAAGTGTATAGATCATAGGCTTCGGAGAGAGAGAGAGAGAGAGAGAGATTTGCTTCTTTTTGCTACTTATTTGCTTGGCTTGCTTGGTTGAGGTACTTTATGCCTGTGTGTGAGATACCTTGTATGATTATGTGCTTGATCATATCATACTTTATGCTTGTGCTTGAATGATGACATTATCTATTTCTTGTATGATCATTCACTTTGCCTTCGTGATGAGTGCTTGTCCTTATTTCCTATCCTTTTGGGCGCTCCACCAAGATGTATGTGACATGGAAGAGTAACCCATGATTGTAAGTGCATCTAGTGCCACCCCTAGTTGGTTTTGGAGTATTGACGACAAAGTTGGTTGAGGGACTAATACGTTTGTGAGAATTGCAGGATAACGCAGGTAGTGTCCCTCATTGATTCGGTTTACCTACCGGAGATGACCCCTAAAAATGTATGAAGACATTGACGACAATGGTGGTATGAGAAGATATACATATTGAAGACTATGACATGAGAAGACATTGCGTGAAGACTATGGAGCACGAAGACTGTGTGGTTTCGTTGCTTCCTTTTCTTGTTTGTTGAGTCATAGGAACCACCGTACTATTAAGTGGGGTCCAAGTGAACTAAGTCAGAGTGACTGAAGTGATGCTCAACCCAAATCCTATGTCTTCGAGCGAAGACAATGAGAGCAAATCTTATCCAGAGTAGGATGAGTCAGCTTTGCTTGTAGCCCAAGTAAAGTTGCCGTGTGTGTTTGAAATCTGACCGTTGGAACACGTGTCAGTTCCTTAGTGACCCAGGGTCATTTCGGACAAATCAGGTCGGGTTGCCTAGTGGCTATAAATAGCCCACCCCCTACACCATAAATTGGTGGCTGCTCAGAGTTAGTATACGGCTTTTGTCGTTTGAGAGCAACCCACCTCGAAGCATTTGAGAGAGAGAAATCCTTGCGAGGACAAAGCCCAAACACCCAGAGCCAAAGAGTGTTAGGCATCACTGAAGTCTTTCTGTCTATGTGACCTGAAGACTTATTACACTTGAGGACTGTGTATCCTCCAGCCAGTTAGGCGTCGCGTTCTAAGCATCCAAGAGTCATTGTGGATTGCCGGGTGAACGAAGTCTGTGAAGGTTCGGAAGTCTACCTTGAAGACTTACCAGAGTGATTGGGCGAGGACTAACTGACCTTAGCTCAAGGGGAATAAGGTGAATACACGGTCTTCTGAGTTGAATCTCAGCCTCCCTAACCAGACGTACAGTTGTCACAGCAACTGGAACTGGTCCAACAAATCATGTGTCTTCAACAAGCAACTGGTTCTATCTCTTCCCTCCTTTACCTTGAGTTTTTCTTCGTGAAGTCATTGCTTATCTATCTTATCTGATTGACTTCATTGCTTGACTACTATTGTTGATTGGCTTCATACTATCTTCCATCCTGATCCTACTACCTAGCTGCTATTAGTCTTCGTACGTTAATGCTATTCCATACTTGATTATGGCTTGCTTGTTGTAGTTTATCTTTCGCTGCATATCAATTAGGTTGTTTCTATTGTTTGTCTTGGAAACTTCCATGTTTTGAAGACTTTCATAAAAATCGCCTATTCACCCCCCCCCCCTCTAGTCGATAACTAGCACTTTCAATTGGTATCAGAGCAAGGTACTCCCTTGTTCTGTGTGATTCGGTTTAACCACGTGGAGTTTAGCTATGTCGACTGCAGGGATAATCAAAGTCTCCATTGCTTGCCCCATGTTCGATGGAACAGAATATCCCTACTGGAAGAATAAGATGCGCATGCATCTTGAAGCCATTGATGTCGACCTCTGGTATGTCGTCAAGAATGGCGTTCCCAAAACTGGTGAAGGTGTCACCCCTACTGATGTCAAGAAGTTCATTCAACTGGACTCGACTGCAAAGAACATCATCTGTGGTCATCTGACCAAAGGACAGTATGGCTGTGTGAGTGCTCTAGAAATGTCAAAGCTAGTCTGGGACTGGTTGTCCAAGGTCAATGAAGGCGTCTCTACACAGAGAGACCAGAGGATCAGTGTTCTTCGCAATCTCTTCAATCGCTTCAAGAGAAACGACAATGAAAATGTCCAGCTCATGTTTCTCACCGACATCACAAATGAGCTTCAGGCTCTCGGCGCCACTGAGATCACCAAGCATGAAATTGTCAAGACACTACTGAGATCACTTGACACCTCCTTTGACACCCTTGCCCTCATGATACAAGAACGTCCTGACTTCAAGACACTCGATCCGTCTGATATACTTGAGAGGCTCAACACACATGAGTTCCAGCTTTCTGAGAAAAGAGATATCTATGGCCCCAACTGTGGCCGAACTCGTGCTTTGAAGGCAAAAGTTGTTTCCTCATCTGAAGAAGAAGAATCTGACTGCGGTTCTGACGATCCTGAAGACATTGGAAGGGAGCTTGCTATGCTTGTGAAGAAGTTCCAGAAATTCACCAAGAAGAAGGGCTTCAGAAAGTCTTCACGATCCAGTTCAAGAAATGATGAAGCTTCCACTCAAGACAACAAGAAGAGAACATGTCACAAGTGTAAGAAGCCTGGGCACTACATCTCTGAGTGTCCTCAGTGGGACAACGAGAAGAAGAAGAAGAAGAGCAAGCAATATGACTCCGATGACAAGAAGAAGAAGAAATCTTCGAAGTCTTCTTCCAAGTCCTCATCAAGGTCTTCATCTCACAAGAAGAGCTCATCTGGCAAGGCTCGTGCTTTTGTTGGCAAGGAAATGGATTCAGAGGAGGAGTCTGCGTCTGAGGAGGCAGAGGTGGAATCTGAAGCTGAGTCCGACTCTGGCGTTGCAAGTCTGGCTCTGGCCACAACCTACGTCGCAAAGTCCATCTTCAACACTGAAGACAATGACTCCCACACCAACGCTGATGATGACAAGGACGATCTCGCTCCCACCTACTGCTTCATGGCACGCGGTGCCAACGTAAAATCGCGCGATGCTTACTTTCAAACATCAAGTGAAGATGACTCTGATTGTGAATATAAACCCAGCTACAAAACACTTGCTAAAATTGCTACTGGACAACAAAGGGCTATGGAACATACTCAAAAACTGTTAGACAAAAGCGATGACCTATTGGACACGGAAATGACATGTTCACAGTCCTTAGTTGAAGACATAAAAAATCTTCATGCTAAGTATCAAGAACTTGAAAGTCTTCATGAGACGCTCTCAACCACTTATGAAAAGCTCTCCTATGATTATCTTCAAAGGAAGCAAGAGCTTGAGAAACTGAAAGTGACTCATGAAGATCTTCAAAAAGAGAATGAGTCATTTCGTGCTCAACAGATCAGTCCCGCTCAGGATGAATTTGAACCACCATGCTTAAAATGCATTGAGCGTGATAACGCTACCTCTATTGCTGAATGTTCCACTGCTGCTACTGTTTCTCTATCTTCAACTACTGATGTGGTGACTAACCGCTCTGCGGAGGATACCACTGCTATTGCTGATGAAAATGCTAGGTTGAAGACATTGCTTGAAACAGGGATGTATAAAAGTCTAAAAGGGCATCAGACACTGTGTGATGTCCTCAAAAAGCAGATTCTGAACCTAAACCCTAGGAAAGAGGGTGTTGGGTTCGAGAGGAAAATGAATGCTGATGGTTCCTACTGGAAGCCTGAGCAGTATCCCAAAACCACATGGGTTGCTGCAAAGGAACCTTCAGTGGATCCATCTACTTTATCTGGATTTACCTGTGCTAATCCTATTATCATTGATGAATCCTTTGATGCAAACTATAAATTGTTCAAAAATCAGAATGGTGAAGTGTTTGCCAGGTATATTGGTACTAACTGCAGGAATGGACCTCCTATGAAGAAGATCTGGGTTCCCAAAAGCTGCCTTGAGAATCTTCTAGTGAATGTCATCATGACACCACCAGGGAAGAAGACAAACCCCAGACCAAAGGCATCATATGGTCCAACGGCTACTTACGAACACAGGACTCACTTGAGTCACCCTAACGCCAATGTTTTGCAGGGAAATCATAATCAGACTAATGAATATGAGCGTGTGTCTTCAAATCGCTATGTTCATAGAACTAAGAACTTTTCTGCTTATTCACATGAATATCATTCATCTCTTGCAAGGCTATTTGCTAGGGCTTCAAAGCCGAAATTCTCAGATGCTGCACTTAGACTCATTGCTTCTAAGCCACCCCTGAAAATGTGGGTGGTGAAGAAGAATTAACTCTCTTTTGCAGAATGTGGTCTCCAGCCAGCAATCAATGGCGTCCGATATAATTGTTGGGGACCTAAAACACAAAGGGATGCATGATAAAATAACTTAATATGTATTCCACATATGAATCGCTTACCTGTCATACTGTGTGCTAACTTTCATCTATGATGTGATAATCCAAGTGTGCATCAACTGCTTATGCTTCACAACATACCTTGTGAAGCCTATCCTCCTAACTGCACTGTAGGGCATGTCACCAAAAGCTTCAGAATGGATTATTGACAGCGGATGCACTAATCATATGACTGGTGATCGAAGTTTTCTCATGGACTCAACCTTACGTCCATCCGAGAAGAGTCAAATCACATTTACTGACACTGGTAAAGGCAAGGTATTGGGTCTAGGTAGAGTTGCAATCTCAAAGGATCAACACATGGATAAAGTGATGCTTGTTGAATCCCTTGGATTCAACTTAACGTCTGTCTCAATGCTTTGTGACTTAAACATGATTGTGATATTTGGAAAATATCGTTGCCTTGTACTAATGGAATCTAACAAATCTCTAGTCTTTGAAGGGTATAGGAAAGGTGATCTATACATGGTAGATTTCTCAGCAGGTCCAAAACTTGTCGTACGTCTTCTTGCTAAAGCTTCAGAATGCTGGCTCTGGCATCGAAGGCTGGGGCACGCTGGCATGAGGAACTTGCACACTCTCGTTAAAAAGAAGCATGCCATAGGCATCGAAGGTGTCAAGTTCAAGAAAGATCATCTGTGTGGTGCCTGCGAAGCTGGAAAGATGACAAGGTCCAAGCATCCTTCGAAGACAATCATGACAACATCTCAACCCTTCGAGCTGCTACACATGGACTTATTTGGACCTACCCACTACTCCACCCTCACAACAACGGCGTGTCTCTATGGCTTCGTCATTATTGATGACTACTCAAGATACACATGGGTGCACATAATTCTCTACAAGACTGAAGTACAAGATGTCTTCAGACGATTCGCCAATCGAGCAATGAACAACTATGGCGTCAAGATCAAGCATATCAGAAGTGATAACGGCACTGAATTCAAGAACACCGGCCTTGATCTTTATCTAGATACAATGGGAATCACTCATGAATTTTCTACTCCATACACACCTCAGCAAAACGGCATTATAGAGCGCAAGAACAGAACCCTCATCGAGATGGCTCGAACAATGCTTGACGAGTACAAGACACCAAGAAAGTTCTGGCCTGAAGCCATTGATACAGCTTGTCACATCATCAACCGTGTATACATCCATAAGCTTCTGGGCAAAACATCCTATGAGCTCCTCACTGGCAAGAAGCCAAATGTCAGCTACTTTAGAGTCTTTGGTGCTGGATGTTGGATCAAGGATCCCCATCACAAGTCAAAATTTGAACCCAAAGCTCACAAAGGCTTCATGCTTGGCTATGGAAAGGATTCGCACTCTTACAGAGTCTTCAACCTCTTCCACTACAAAATCGTTGAAACAGTGGATGTGTGATTTGATGAAACCAATGGTTCACAAAGAGAAATTCTGCCAAGTACACTTGATGAAGCTCCTCCCTGTGAATCTATCAAGTTGATGGGAACTGGTGAGATCATGCCCTCTGAAGCACATCCTAAAGAGGAACTTATCATTTCTGCACCAAACCAACCTAAAGACAATGCTCAGACCGAAGACAATACTTCCAATGATGACAATGATCAGCATGAGCAAGGTCTTCGTCCAGTTCATCCTCGTGTTGCAAATGAAGTACAAATTGAGAAGATAATTGATAGCATCAATGCGCCTGGTCCGCTTACTCGCTCAAGAGCAACACAGTTAGCAAACTTCTGTGGGCACTTTTCATTTGTGTCAATATCAGAACCCAAGAAAGTTGCTGAAGCTTTTATGGAACCTGAATGGATTCAAGCCATGCAAGAAGAACTTCAACAGTTCAAGCTGAATAATGTTTGGGAACTTGTCAAGCGACCTGACCCTCGCAAGCATAACATTATAGGAACAAAATGGATATATCGAAACAAGCAAGATGAGCATGGTCAAGTCATCAGAAACAAAGCACGTCTTGTGGCTCAAGGATATACTCAAGTTGAAGGAATTGACTTCGATGAAACATTTGCTCCTGTTGCTAGGCTTGAAGCCATTCGCATACTGCTAGCCTATGCAAATCATCAGAACATCTTGCTATATCAACTGGATGTAAAGAGTGCATTTCTCAATGGCAAGATTGAAGAAGAAGTATATGTTGCACAACCACCTGGCTTTGAAGATCCAAAACATCCTGATATGGTGTACAAACTCAACAAAGCACTGTATGGCCTCAAACAAGCTCCTCGCGATTGGTATGATACAATCAAAGTCTTCCTGAAAAGTAAAGGCTTCAAACCGGGATCCCTCGATCCCACACTCTTCACGAAGACATATGATGGTGAACTGTTTGTGTGCCAAATATATGTTGATGACATAATCTTCGACTGCACCAACCAGAAGTACAGTGATGAGTTTGGATTTATGATGCAAGAGCAATATCAGATGTCCATGATGGGTGAGCTGAAGTTCTTCCTTGGTCTTCAAATCCGTCAACAAAGAAATGGCATCTTCATATCTCAAGAAAAATATCTCAAAGATTGCCTGAAGAAGTTCGGCATGCAAGATTGCAAAGGCTACACGATGCCAATGCCAGCCAAACATCATCTTGGTCCCGACGACAATGGTAAAGAGTTCGATCAAAAGGTATACCGCTCCATGATTGGTTCTTTACTTTACCTATGTGCATCTAGGCCAGATATTATGCTTAGTGTTTTCATGTGTGCTCGATTCCAAGCGGCACCAAAGGAATCGCATCACTTAGCAGTGAAGCGAATTCTTAGATATTTGGCTTACACCCCAACACTCGGATTATGGTATCCAGAGGGCTCAAGGTTTGATCTGGTTGGATTCTCGGATGCTGGTTATGCTGGTGACAAAGTGGATCGCAAGTCTACATCAGGCACATGTCATTTTCTTGGTCGATCACTTGTCTGTTGGTCTTCAAAGAAGCAGAATTGTGTATCACTCTCAACTGTTGAATCTGAATACATTGCTGCTGGATCCTGTTGTGCTCAGCTTCTGTGGATGAAGCAAACTCTCAAGGACTATGGCATCGATATGAAGCAAGTCCCTCTCTTCTACGACAACGAAAGTGCCATCAAGATTGCCAACAATCCAATCCAACACTCGAAGACAAAGCACATTGAAATACGTCATCACTTTCTCAGAGATCATGTTATGAAGAAAGATATAGATATCATGCATGTCAACACTGAAGAGCAACTGGCAGATATCTTCACAAAGCCCTTGGATGAGAAAAGGTTTTGCAAGTTACGGTGTGAGCTAAATATCTTGGAATCCTCTAATGTCCTGTGATCAGGCACACATCCTAACACTTATGCATGTTGATGATTTAGATGTGCAACACACAAAGTAATGTATATCTTCAATCAATGAAGATTTACACTCTGAGTGTGAATACATTAACATGGAATTTGACTTCGGAGCGCCACGATAATTGTGCGCCGTGTCTGGGTCTAATACTTCCTATACGGTGGGTAACGCCACCACCAAATTTCTCTGTTTGAAGTGTTTCACTCATGGCGTTATTTTGCAAAGATTTCGCATTTGGTTTGTCTTCAGTTTCAATTTATCTTCGTGATTTTTCTGCGCTATAGTGATTTGATTGCATATATATATA
>NC_041393.1:364750189-364809800 GCF_002162155.2 Triticum dicoccoides | reverse complement strand
TGGGTCTAATACTTCCTATACGGTGGGTAACGCCACCACCAAATTTCTCTGTTTGAAGTGTTTCACTCATGGCGTTATTTTGCAAAGATTTCGCATTTGGTTTGTCTTCAGTTTCAATTTATCTTCGTGATTTTTCTGCGCTATAGTGATTTGATGGCATATATATATATATATATATATATATATATATATATATATATATATATATATATATATATATATATATATATATATATATATATATATCCTCTACAGCATTCACTTATAGCTATGTCTTCAAGTTGAATCTTTTGAACTAAGTGAATGTGATCGGACCCTGATCTCTCTATGCTTCCTATCTCAAACTCTATCTGTCCAAATCATATGCATTCTATTGAAACTGTCGAATGTCTTCTCTGCATCCTTGTTAGCAGAAGACACAGAGACAAAACAGCAAGTCCTATTTAAATGAATCATCTAAACTGTCGATATCCGGAGAAGCCGGAACGAACATCCGACATACTTGGCGGGCGTGGGAACGTGGGATAATTCTAAGTATGTTGCATGCTTGCCACGTACCCCTCAGATGTGAACCGCCAGGGGCACCAGCGTAATTGCACTGTGTCTCTCACCTACTTATAAATACTTGTCCCCTGCGGTAAAGAAATCCTTCTTCCACCTCTCCACCTCCGTCAAAACCCTAGCGCCACTGCTAGCTCGCGATGACACCGGTGACGAAATGCTTAGCTGCCGCGACTTCTCCGATGCCGTCCTCACGCCGGCCGCGGACATCGTCCTCTCCGCCGTCGCCGTAGGTGTCCTCCGTCGCCAAGTTAGGGCACGATGGGTTGAACTGCTCGGTCTCTCATTCTTCCCATCTAGCAGTTCGTCGTGCGGTAATTATAACTCTATTTTTACCACCTTTTTGATCTTCATAGATTCATCCTACTTACCGAAAGTGGTTTCTGCCTACTCAATGTTAGATCTATTCTATCTGCACCTCATAATGCCTAGTCTATTCACTTAGATTTCCTATCTAGTTTGATTCCTCACTTGTACTTATTCATGGATTGGTACAAATTGGAACCAACTCACCACATATAAGTGAATGTCTTCGCATCATGAGGTCAATGTCTTCAAACTGATTTATCTTCAAAATCTTCTGAGAATGCATATGACCTCTTCCCCTTCCCTCGCATCTCTAATGCTGTCACAGGTACATGTCCGTGGGAGAATCCCTTGGTTCTCATAGTCTACATTCGTTTGCAGAATACTTACAGCATCATATCAATTCTCCTGAAGCCAGTTCCTGCTTGACCAGCAAGCGTAAATCTCTGAAGCCTCTGAACGTATTGAAGCCATTCATCTTGAAGTTCATGGCTGCAGAAAAATCAGCAAGGAAGGGTGGCAGACATCGTCGTGGGGGAACTTCGAAGGATCTGCCTGAGGATCTGGCAGAAATGTATAAAACAGATCCTGAAGAAGATTACAATCAGCGCAAGACTCGAATCCAATGGATTCGACGCTATTGGGCTGAACAGTGGTACAAGTACAAGTTCGTCACCTAGGAGTACGTAGAGAAAAATGCTATCAAGAGCCCTTGGGGTGATATTATCTATCGAGGCCTTCCCCCCAAGAACAAAGCTAAAGCCATTGCGCAAGAATTCTATCCTTGCATGGTCCGTGGGCCACAGCCTGAAGAAGCCGACCCATCATCATTGCTCTGGTGTCGCGATGACAATCTCTTCAAGCGCAACTTCCAGTTTGCTATGTCTTCAGCAAAGGAAAACAAGAAGTCATGGGGATTAGACTTCAATCCTGGTCCCTCTGCTCCCCGTGAGGATGGGACACCTGAAGCTGAAGAGAATAGAATTGGCCCCTTTGCAAACCTTGATGGTCTCATCTCCTACGTCTTGGTTCATGGTGCCAGAGTGGATCATTCCAACAATGATGTTGATTCTGATGAAGCCCCTGCTCCTACTCCAAGGCCGAAGAAGCCAAAGAAGGTTAAGGTTTCATCATCAGCTGCACCTCCAAAAGCTTCTCGTGTGAAGCCACTGGCCACTGCACCTCCTGAAGCCAGTGTGTAGTCTAAAGATCAATCCCGTATCTCCAAGAAGATGGAGAAGAAAAAGCAACTTGTCAGGCATACTGATCAAGCTCTGACTCCTGCTGCTATTCTGCGTGAAGAACCCATTGATCTATCAAGTGATGAAGATCTTGCGGATGATGCGCTTGAGCAGCTGATAAAGAGCAAGGAAGAAGCAGAAATCTTCAGCAATTTGCCTCTCTTTGATGTGGCCATCATCCACAATTTCATTGATGAGTGGTTCAACACCCCAAACGTCAGCTTTGAAGATTTACAGCTTCCAATTGGCCTCAGCGTCTCTTTCAATGGCACCATTGCTTCTGAGCTGGCTCTCGCTCAGCGAATCGTTGAGCTCAAGCACAAGATTGATTATGAAAAGGCTCAGTTCAAGAAGCATATGGCCAAGCTGAGTGTTCAAGACGTCGGGAACTTTAAGGTCATGCTGCATGAGCTTAAAGAAGCTTTTCTGAAGAAGCGCCAAGAAGCACAAGGCTCTCGTGAGCGCATGAAGAGTTTGGCTGATAAGTGTGTGCTTGCCTACAATGAGGCTGAGAAGCGCAAGTCACTTGGCCGTCCTCGCATTGACCCCAGGATGGCAGCAAAGAAAAAGAAGAAGCTTCCTGCTGATCAGCCTGCGCCTTCAAGCCAAGAAGCTCCACATATTATCTTCCCAAGTAGCATGACTGGATCGAAGCCAAAGTTCACCACAACCGCTTCAGAATAGAAGAAGACGAGGGCTGCAGAGGCAGAAGCCAGAAAGAGCAAGAATACCGAAGCCTCTGATGCCGCTCCCTCCAAGAAGAAGCGCAAGACCAAGGAGAATCGGGCTGCTCCCACAGAGCCCCTTTTTGTTGAACCCATCTCAGTGATTCATCCTGCATCTGCATCCCAAGAACTTCACATGACTGTTCATGAGCCTGCTTCCACAGAGGCTCCTGAAGCTGAAGATATTCCAGCAGCTGAACCCACCGCTGCTGAAGACATTGGTCATCATGACAATGTTGAAGATGATGAAGTTCTTCCTCAGATCGAATACAATGTGGTATCATCGCCTGTTCATACGAACAACGAACTCATCAACATTGGTCGTCCTCTGACGCCAATTGCACAGGATGATTCATGGGCTGATCGCCCGCAAGAACAAGACTCCCCCAACACTCCCCAACAACAACAAGTCACAACATCCGTACAAGCTGAAGAGGATGAGGGCCTACCCACTCCATCTCCAAAAGTGTCGCCATTACTTCAAAGGCTTCGCAAAGGACCAAGGCCTCAAGCTCCTCTTCCGAGCGTTCCAGAAGGAGAAGTGCATCATCAACCTGTTGCACGTCAAGTGTTTTCAGAAGCCACTCCTGCTGTGAATGTCTATGCGTCTGAAGCACCTGCTGCTGAAGACAATCCGGCTGCATCAGCTGATGAAGAATGTGTCTCTACTCCCCCCATTCCTGAAGAAATAGTTCATGAAGTGAACGTGTCAATGCCTGACCCTCCAGCTCCTCAAGTGGAGGTTGAAAATCCTGAAGCTGCCACAACCAACGCAAGTGAAGCCGATGACATTGTCATGGCTGAAGTTAATGTGGAGCTTGCAACAACCAGTGTGCCTGAAGCTAATGCGGCCATTGCACCTGAAGCTAGTGAGGCTACTGCTTCTGAAGCACCTGTTGTGCAGCCTGAAGCCTTAGTTGCTGCCACTGCTCCTGTTCCGCCACCAAGGCCCTATACAATTGAGCAGGCATATAACCACGGAGAGCTAACAACAGTCAGATGGCCCGTTCTGGTCCCTCCGCCTAATGTCTCTGGTCCTCAATTTGACTATCATGTTGAGCTTAGGCCTCAAGTCCAGCAGCCCAAGCCAAGGCTGCCAAGGTTTCCAGGTACTGCAAACTCAGCAGGGTCCTTCAATGCAAATGGCTTCAAGAGCCACAACACATTCTTTGACAGCTCAAAGAACCCCTACACGAAGCCACGAATATCATCAGATCGGTTCTGGAGCCATCCGCAGCGAAGCTATTACTCCTGTGTTCTGTATGATCAAGGGCGCATCTTCCCTCATATGCGCCTCGACACTGAAGCCATTACTGGACTCCCCTGCTTAGAAGAAGCACTTGACTGCTTTCGTGATGCTGGGCTGCTCAGTTTTGTCACAGATAAAGAACACTGGAATGAAGAGCTATTGCTTCAATTCTATGCCACACTACACATTCGCGGCTACAACAGAGATACAAAGACTTGGGTTCTCGAGTGGATGACCGGAAACGTTCATCATGAAGCCAAAGCTATGGATATCATCGAGCTTACAGACCTGTCCACTCCCGGAGAACTCTATGAACCTGGCTGTCAACATCATCGCAATGCCCTGGAAAGCATCTTTCATAGGCATGAACCCAATATGAGTCAGATGCTGAGCATGATGAAGCCTTTGCCCCGTGACGCTGAATATCCAACAGAGTTCTTTCTTGAAGACCTTGAGTATCTTCCACGCACCATATATCACATCATTAGGCGGACTCTATGGCCTATCAAAGGACATTCATCAGCGCCAAAGCTTGAAGGAGCTATGAAGACTTTGGTCTTCTACATTTTCAATGGCATCAGCTTCAATGCACAAGATTTCTTCATCATACAACTTGCTGCCTCTGGCTCTGATCTCTTTGGTCTGAAGTTTTATGCTCCATGGGTCATGCGCCTCATAAAGCGACACTCTACTGTCAACTATCAACCTTCTGCTCGCAATCATGTGATTTTTCTACCTGAGGTTGATATGTCAGTTGAAGCTATATATCCTGACCCTGCCAAGAAGCCTCTTTGTCTTCAGAATGCCGAGCACCAAAGCTTCACTCAACCCATTGAAGGTGTTCAAGCAGCTACACGAATCTATCCATTGGCTGGAAATACTCGTCTGCCTCATCGAGCACCTACTGAAGCCACCGAAAGCACCATTGCCCAAAGGCCTCGGAAGCATTCTCGCGTTCTCAATGATCGAGAACTTCTTGTGGCCCTTCATCAGAAACAGGATAAACATCACTTTTGGCTCAAGAGACAGATGCAAAGCCTCTTGGTGGATGTCAATCGCATTCGCAACCTTGCCACCAAGAATGCCTTTGTTGCTCATGAAACTTGCCGGCGATCATGTAAGAGTTTGACCCTGGTTAGTGCTGAAGCAGATCTTCAAGATGATGGCTTCAATGAAAGATTTCAGTTTGACTCCACTCCTCCACGGAATGCTGTCTTACGAAGAACTCCATCTCTTGAAGACTTTGAATATTCTTCCTCCACGGCAACGGTAAATGCCGGAGTGATCAATGATGAAGATGATGCTACTTCACCACCTCCTACTACTACTGCGCACATCGACACTGCACCAAGTTCATCTGCACCACCACCCAACGACAACAACCCTGCTGCTTCACCTACTCATCAAGAAGACGAGTAGATGCTCTATGTCTTCAAACCTTTTTGGTCATTACTGACAAAAGGGGGAGAAGCGTATGAGTTGATAGTCTTCAAGCGGGTTCATATGGGCGGTTGCGTTATATTTTGCCTCGTGCTTACAACTCTTGCGTTTTGAAACATTTGGTTCTCTGAGTTGTAACACTTAAACTTGATGGTCGTCTACTACTTATTTGCATTTCCATGTGCGATGATAACTTCCGCACTTAGATCATCCTGCAGACGTCCATTTTTCATTATGCATGTCATCCTATATGCTATATCATTCATGCATGATGAATTATCTTCATAAGTTGAAGTGGACCTCCACAAGTACAACCTGCCATGTGCATTTGCATTCCAAAAGCAAAATTATTTATATGCACATCTTCAAGGGGAGCCCTTGCTACTTATGAAGACAAATTCCTATCCTTTACAATTTCACATACTTTATCCCCGTTGAAAACTTCAACCAGTTTGTCATCAATCACCAAAAAGGGGGAGATTGTAAGTGCATCTAGTGTCACCCCTAGTTGGTTTTGGAGTATTGACGACAAAGTTGGTTGAGGGACTAATGCGTTTGTGAGAATTGCAGGATAATGCAGGTAGTGTCCCTCATTGATTCGGTTTACCTACCGGAGATGACCCCTAAAAATGTATGAAGACATTGACGACAATGGTGGTATGAGAAGATATTCATATTGAAGACTATGACATGAGAAGACATTGCGTGAAGACTATGGAGCACGAAGACTGTGTGGTTTCGTTGCTTCCTTTTCTTCTTTGTTGAGTCATAGGAACCATCGTACTGTTAAGTGGGGTCCAAGTGAACTAAGTCAGAGTGACTAAAGTGATGCTCAACCCAAATCCTATGTCTTCGAGCGAAGAGAATGAGAGCAAATCTTATCCAGAGTAGGATGAGTCAGCTTTGCTTGTAGCCCAAGTAAAGTTGCCGTGTGTGTTTGAAATCTGACCGTTGGAACACGTGTCAGTTCCTTAGTGACCCAGGGTCATTTCGGACAAATCAGGTCGGGTTGCCTAGTGGCTATAAATAGCCCACCCCCTACACCATAAATTGGTGGCTGCTCAGAGTTAGTATACGGCTTTTGTCGTTTGAGAGCAACCCACCTCGAAGCATTTGAGAGAGAGAAATCCTTGCGAGGACAAAGCCCAAACACCCAGAGCCAAAGAGTGTTAGGCATCACTGAAGTCTTTCTGTCTGTGTGACCTGAAGACTTATTACACTTGAGGACTGTGTATCCTCCAGCCGGTTAGGCGTCGCGTTCTGAGCATCCAAGAGTCATTGTGGATTGTCGGGTGAATGAAGTCTGTGAAGGTTCGGAAGTCTACCTTGAAGACTTACCAGAGTGATTGGGCGAGGACTAAGTGACCTTAGCTCAAGGGGAATAAGGTGAAGACACGGTCTTCTGAGTTGAATCTCAGCCTCCCTAACCAGACGTACAGTTGTCACAGCAACTGGAACTGGTCCAACAAATCCTGTGTCTTCAACAAGCAATTGGTTCTATCTCTTCCCTCCTTTACCTTGAGTTTGTCTTCGTGAAGTCATTGCTTATCTATCTTATCTGATTGACTTCATTGCTTCACTACTATTGTTGATTGGCTTCATACTATCTTCCATCCTGATCCTACTACCTAGCTGCTATTAGTCTTCGTACGTTAATGCTATTGCATACTTGATTATGGCTTGCTTGTTGTAGTTTATCTTCCGC
Source organism: Triticum dicoccoides (assembly GCF_002162155.2). Lineage (NCBI taxonomy): Eukaryota > Viridiplantae > Streptophyta > Magnoliopsida > Poales > Poaceae > Triticum > Triticum dicoccoides. Next base: position 364,802,573 of record NC_041393.1, on the reverse strand, counting down.
TGCATATCAATTAGGTTGTTTCTATTGTTTGTCTTTGAAACTTCCATGTTTTGAAGACTTTCATAAAAATTGCCTGTTCACCCCCCCTCTAGTCGATAACTAGCACTTTCAATGATCCTAACAGATTGTGGATTTGCAGTCCAAAGCAAATTTTAAACAATGCACAAATTTAGTGGGAGCTCTTACTTATCATATACCTCTCAAAGAAACGATGTACTTCATTTTTATTATCATTTGTTGAAGCTTTGATCTATATGTTGTCATCAATTACCAAAAAGGGGGATATTGAAACTACAACTAATCCCTGGGTGGTTTTCGTAATTCTTAACAACATATAGTTCATTGAACTAATGCTCTTTCAAGATGATCATTTCAAAAAGTTCAATGATTGGCATGGCATGGACTAGAGATGTGGACCCCTCAAAATGCTAAGGACACATATTGGCAACAAGCTCAAGACTCTACATTTCATTTTAGTGATGCAAGATCACATTGAGTCCATAGGAAAGCCAATACTATTAAAAGGGATGAGGTGTTGCTTAATGGCTTACTTGCTCAAAATGCTTAGTGATATGCTCCAAAACCCTCAACCACTTTCTAATTTACACATTTGTCCTAAACCTAAAAGTCAAATTCGGCCCCACCGATTTGATCTATCTGGCGCCACCGAGTTTCATTTGACATAGCCACTGCCACAAACCCTAGTTACTTCAGTCTCACCGATAGGGATCTCAGTCTCACCGAGATGGGATTGCAACCTCCCTGTTTCCTTGTTGTAACATTTCGATCACACCAAAATGAGCAAATCGGTCCCACCGAGTCTGCATTACAAACTCCATGTTTCCTTTTCGTAACACTTTGGTTCCACCGAAGTGAGCGAATCGGTCCCACCGAGTTTATCTAACCAACCCTCTATGTGCCTATTGCTGAAATCGATCCCACTGAGTTTATGCGATTGGTCACACCGAGATTACGTTATGCCCTAACCCTAGCATATCAGTCTCACCGAGATGACTAAGTCGGTCCCACTGAAAAATCTAACATTCATATTTTTACCTGGATCGGTCTGACCGAGTTTTATGATTCGGTCCCATCAAGTTTGGGAATCTGTGTGTAATGGTTAGATTTTCTGTGGAGGCTATATATACCCCTCCACCCATTGCTCATTGGTGAGGAGAGCCATCAGAACATACCTACACTTCCACTACTCATTTCTGAGAGAGAACCACCTACTAATGTGTTGAGACCAAGATATTCCAATCCTACCACAAGAATCTTGATCTCTAGCCTTCCCCAAGTTGCTTTCCACTCAAATCATCTTTCCACCATAGCCAAATCTGTGAGAGAGAGCTGAGTGTTGGGGAGACTATAATTTGTAGCACAAGAGCAAGGAGTTCATCATCAACACACCATCTATTACCTTTTGGAGAGTGGTGTCTCCTAGATTGGTTAGGTGTCGCTTGGGAGCCTCCGTCAAGATTGTGGAGTTGAACCAAGAAATTTGTAAGGGCAAGGGGATCGCCTACTTCGTAAAGATCTACCCAAGTGAGGCAAGTCCTTCGTGGGTGATGGCCATGTTGGGATAGACAAGGTTTCTTCTTCGTGGACCCTTCGTGGGTGGAGCCCTCCATGGACTCGCGCAACCGTTACCTGTTGTGGGTTGAAGTCTCCATCAATGTGGATGTACGATAGCACCACCTATCGAAACCATGCCAAAAATCTCCGTGTCAACATTGTGTTTGCTCCCTCCAAACTCGTCCCATTTACTTTCTTGCAAGTTGCATGCTTTACTTTCCGCTGCCCATATACACTTTGCATGCTTGCTTGAATTTTATTGAGTTTGCTTGACTTGTGCTAAGTTGCTAAAATCTGCCAAGAACTAAAATTGGGAAAAGGTTAAGTTTTATTTGGTCAAGTAGTCTAATCACCCCCCCTCTAGACATACTTTCGATCCTACAAATGCGATGACCCGAGTTTGAATTCTGTCTTAAACTTTAGATTTTTTTATTATATACTTATTTCGCTACTGTACTGACAGTGGAACCCATAGAGTACTTAGAATACCAGATTAATGATGGATTTGTTTCTTTTTAACTTTCTGTATGAATCTGTAACCACCCTGCAAGTCATATACATTGTACATGCAATTAACTTTTTATAGAGGGAGAATCATACTCGCAATTAACTCAAATGGATTGGATGTGACTATATTATTTCCAGCATAAGAGCATCTCTGACGGCAAGCAGCAAATTTCCTCCCGCTTCCTTCCGCAGAGGACGACATCCAATGCGAGCAGCATTCATTTTCACAACTCTAGCCAACTAGAGGAAATTCATGCAAACATGGACTGATTTCATTTAAGCATGAAGGATTTCATATAAAAAGCCAAATATTCATATAAACGTGACAGATTTTATTACATTTACATGAATTAAGTGGTGCTAATACAGATCTCGTGGTATAATTAATACCTAATCTAAATGGCCGCTTGTGGATCCCTTTGTCTTCCTCATGTCTGGTAGACACTTGCGGGGTCGAGAAAGTCCTCGCAAGAGACGAATCAACCAAGAGACCACATGTATACGCAGTCGACGCCTTGGCGGTGGCCTTCATGGGACCCAAGTAGCGCGGGCCTCCCCTGTTCTACTTCTCCTCGATGATGGCGGCGGACACGGAGAAGATGGCCATCGACTCGTCGCTCTCCGCACACCAAGCTTCTGTCTCTGCCTGCATGGCACTGCCGCAAGCATGGGAGGCGCAACCACCACAGACACGGGAGTCGCGATACAATGCGGTAGCAACAACACCCATGCCGCCGTGCTCACCGTCGAGCAGGCATGGAGCAACCCCGCACTACTCATCGAGCTGAACTAGAGCAGCGAGTTGCTGAACCATGCGGCAGCTTGGGGCGGCAACTGGTAGCATCGGGCCAGGCGAGGTAGGTGAATCATCGAGCGGCCTTGCTCGTATCCGAAGGGCTCGGCGGGCCACCCAGCTAGCTAGTATGCTGGAGAACGGCTCCTTGGAAGCCATCGGAATAGTGGAGAAAATGGTGAAGGAGGAGATGGGGGAGCGACAAAGGGGTGCGATTCTTGCCCTCCGTCTGGCCTCGTTTAAATAGAGGGTGGACGGTACGAGCTTGGCCGGCGTCTGGCCTCGTTTAAACTGAGGGCGGATGGGAGGAGCTCGGCCGGTGTTGCATTCAATTCCGGCCCGCTCATGGCCAGACATGTGTCTAGAGAAGGTTTCTCGGTTTGCATGCGGGTTTAATGGAGATGTTTGATAGAGGCGAGGAGTCGTGTTCAGCCGGGTGTGCAGCGGGCTGCAGCGGGCGGCACGGTACTATTTGATTTGATAGCTACTAGTAAAGTAGGATGGTAAAAATAAATTGAGAAATGGACAGTAAACTAGTAGTAAACCAGGACAGTTCCTGACACAGCTTTACTGCAGACGAGGGAGAGGGTAGCGGTTCCCGAAATGCTGAACAACCAATGATGCATCCTCCTTCTATTAGTAGCATGTTGAGGGGAGTAAGGATGAGGACGGGGAAAGGAGGCAACACGATGTGAAAGCAACGCAGTTTGCACTCATATAAAGGCACCCCTCCATTCCAATGCATCCACCACATTGTACACACCTACACTAAGCGCAACAGTGCTCACTTCAGACCCATGGCGGCGATGCGATCAACTGGCCAGCGGCGATGCCAGATGTTCCATGACACTGGCCTGTGGCATGGCACCAAGGATCGTTTCCAGAGGGTGTTGGCGACCGACTGGTTCATGGCCATCGTCAACACCAGCTACGACTCTCAGTTGGACAAGATGATCGTTGCCACCATCATCAAGTTCACCGCATGTGACCAAACCGACAATCAATACAAAAAAAAGACACATCCATGACATTTGGGCCGAACAATTTTTTTTGTACTTATGACACTTCTATGACGATAATTATGACAAAACCCAGTATCATCATAGATGTTGTGGGATCCTACTTCTATGACAAAAATTCATGATAGAAAATGGGTTTTTCATCTTGGGCGGGCCTGAGACACACCTGCATGACATTGTTTTGGTCGTTCATGACGGAAAAAATCATGGTAGAAGCGAGGGCGAGGAAAATTTTGGGGAGTTCCCGATTACGGTGGGTGGTCGGGGCCGAGCGATGCATGAAGGTTTTCATGTTTCTCTCGTACACGTACACGCGTGTGTGTGAGGCTTTGCGCTCTAACTGAACCCGAGCGAGGCGTTGGGCTCTAACTGAACCCGAGTGATTCCTTCGCTACTGTTGCTAACTGAAGTCGATCGAACCTGCTGCCTCTTGATGAATAGTGAACATGAGGGTTCGTTGAACGAGTCGAGACATATGTGGTTGGGGTTGGATGAACAGTCCGGTGGGGGTTGGATGAACAGTTCCCGGTGGGGGTTGGATGAACAGGATCTCATGGTAGTAGAGACCATTGCCGCTGGATGAACAGGACCCTGATCGAGGAGGTGGGGGTGGATGACCAGTAGCCGGTGGAGGGAGCCCGTGGAGGGCTGGTTGAACAGGATCCCATGGAGGGGCTAGTTAAACAGGATCCCATGTAGGCCTGGTTGAACGGTAGTCGGCGGAGGCTGGATGAATAGGACCCCGTGGAGGGTTGGATGAAGAGTAGCTGGTGGAGGCTGGAGGAAGTCGACGGTGGATGAACAGTAGCAGGTGGAGGCTGGAGGAAGTGGACGGTGGATGAGCAGTAGCCCGCGGAGTCCCATTTTGCGGTACGCCACACCCTTCCCGATGAACAGCACCCCCATTTCGACCATAGGAGGACGAAGAGAAGTCTGTTTCCTCCGTTTTGCGGTACGCCACACCCCTCCTGATCAACAGGACCCCGTTTCAACTGTAGGAGCTCAAACACAAGTCCATTTCCACCGTTTTGCGGTACGCCAAACCCTTTTCGATGAACAAGACCCCGTTTCGACCATACGTGGTCAAACAAAAGGCTTGTTTCCTCCGTTCTGCGATACACCAGGCCTCGTTTCGGCTGTTCCGTCCAAGCCGGTTAGCTCCCGATGAACACGACGTATTCCGTTGCCTCCCGATGAACACGATGTATTCCGTTGCCTCCCCATGAACACGACGCAGTTTCTCCGTTCTGATCCAGCCGGTTCGCTTCTGATGAACAGGACGCCGTTGCTACCATCCGTTGCCTCTCCATGTACAGGAGCCCTGGTCGAACAAATGCGTGAGTAGGCGTTCGAGACCCCGCCCGTATGTATGTGCGTGGCCGTATTTTTTGGCATCTGGCTGTACATACGTGTACACGGTTTTGACTGGACTGCCTGAACTGCTACGTCGGGGGCTCTACTACTACACGTGCCGCTCCTTGCTCGGCCACAGTTCATTGATGTAGCTTGCCGACTGACTGATCGACCAGTATGTACGTACACGTTCGCGACCAGAATGACAACACTACGTACGCTTCGACCAGGTGGGTCCCGACTGTCAGGGAGGATAAGGAGGCACTTCATTGCGTGTGAAGTTATTGATGGTGGGTCCCAGTGGTCAGGGGGAGAATCATTTTATCTGCCCGTAATATGGAGCACTTCCTTGCGTGCAAAGATGTAGCTGGTAGGTCATAGCTGTTAGGGGGAATGTTTTTTTCCACAAAATACAGTCCCTTCCGGTGGGTCCCTGCTGTTAGGTGGAGGAACGATTATTTTACGCGTAATAAGGTTGCACTTCATTGATGCGGCTATGGACCCAACTATCAGCCTCTCCACGTACATTCCGATGGATGTCGTTCCTTGACCACGTTTACCATGCCGCACCGAGAGCACCAAGGCGGTGGACGACGGCAAGGCCTGGAAGTGGACAACACAGAGCCGGGGAAGATGCGACAGTGGATGCCTACGCGGAGAGGAGTACGAGAGTTGACTGGTTCGACTCCAGTGTGAGGCTGCCGTCGCCGCAGAATAACACGGGTTGTGGGTGACTAGACAGTAGAGGGATGGCAATGGCCTGGCCAGCGGTGAGAGTAGGGTGAGGCGGTGAGGCCTATGCGGCAGCACAGCCAGCCACTAGAAGCAGGAGCAGGCGGTCTCGTCGGAGCTGGTTTGGGTGGCTGGTGCAAGAAGAGCAGCAACTAAAGAAGCAACAGGACCGTTCAATTAAAATCCAATGGTCACTGTTGCTACAATCGTTTGTTGACTAAGTTGACAAAGCCCTGCGTATGCGTCAACTTAGTAGGCCCACAGGTCAGCGTCCGAACCGATGCGCCCCAGATGTCAGTGGGAGGAATCATTTTTTCGCATAATAAGGAGGGAGTTGCTTGCGTGCGGCCATGGACCATGGGGGTCCCTACTGTCAGCCTCTCCACGTACATCCCTATTCCGATGGCTGCCGTTTGTTGAATGTTGAGCACGCCGCGCCTAGAGCACCAACGTGGTGGACGACGGTGAGGCCTAGGAATGAAACGACCTGGAGTCGGCGAAGACATAGCAGTGGATGCCCGCGCTGAGGAGAGTATGGCGGTTGACTGGTTTGGCTGCGGCGTGAGGCTGTCGTCACCAGAGAATAATAGGAGATGCGGGTGGGTAGAGGGATGGCCAGGCCAGCGGAGGGAGTACGGTGGGCCGATGGAGCCTGCGCGGCATCACAGCCGGCCACAAGAGGAGGGAGCAGGCAGTCCCGTCGGTGCTGGTTTAGACGGCTGGAGCAGGAAGATGAGAGATTGAAGAAGCACGTCAGCCGCTGGATGGGCATCCAACAGTCACTACTGCTAGAATCGTGTGTTGACTGACAAAGCCTAGCGTAACCAAGTCAGCCTCGAGATCTGTGGCGTGTACATTCCATTTACTACTATTTTTATAATTCATTGCCCATTTGCTAATTCATATGGAATTTATTGCAGCCCATTTTCCATTTTTAAAATTGCTGCCCATTTTCTGGTCAGTGCCAGGGTTAAAATTTTGAACTAAAAAATGTGCGAAATTTTAAAAATTAGCATATTTTTGCTGGGGAACAAAATATTCTTAATCCAAAAATTAGTTGCCATACTAAAATAAATTTAAAAATAAAGTAGTACTATGTCATGTTAAAATCCAATGAAATATAAAATAGCAGTGAAAAACAAAAACAAAAAATGAAACTAATTGCCCATTTGCTATAATTTTTTGGAATTTGCAACCCATTTCATATTACTTTTAAGATATACTGCCCATACTCTTTGGACAGGCCGGAATGCATCCCTCCTCGTCTTGAAAGATTTGCAGCCCAGTAAGTCGGAGAAAACAAATAGGCCTAGCTTGGGTATTCTTCATGAAGAAATAGTGGGCTACCTATTTTCCCAAAGAAAAACCTGTTGGGCTGGTCATGTTGTTAGACGGGCCACAGAGACCGCACAACCCAATTTATAGCCTGCTCCTCCAAACAAATCCACAAAAAAAATTGTGCAATTCTGTCGTTAATTGATTATACGTTGACAATGATGTGGGTCCCAGATATCAGCAGGGTGGATTAGAGTATAAAACGAGGGGTGCATCCGAGTAGTAAAAGAGGCAATTGCTTGTGTTCGGGAGTGGACCTGGTGGGTCCGTACTATCATACTCACAACTACAGTCCTCTCCCAATTCACTGTGTTGACAGGGCCGAACGGCGGCGCCGCGGTGAGTGCATCAAGGCGGAGGATAAAGTGGTGTTGTCAATGTGTTGGGCTGGGTTGGGCATTCATATCAAAAAATAGTAATGGACCGGAACTATTTACGATGTTGACTATGATTTGCATGGGTCCACTGGTTGCAGGAAGAAAATGGTGGGAGAAAAAAGATTGGTCGCTATCTTTGCCTAAGAATAATATCGACTGAATGCAATGGCACTCTCATAGGAAATAATATCCTCCTGTTCAAATTTGACTTTTCAAATCGTGAATTTAAAGAACTGGTGCATGAGCATTTAGCTTTAGTTATTTATTTATTTACTTATTTATGTTTAGGGGACCATGAGCATGTACCTGGGTCTGATTCATGTGAGACCCTCCCTTCCAGTTGCTTATGGGCTCCTATATTGGGCCTTCATCGGTGGGCTGCATGTTGTCGACAAGTGGAAAATGTGTTCTGTACTAAAAATAGTATGCACTACGTACGGTACAGGGCACTAAAGGATCAGACCGTGCAACGACTTCCAAAATATTGTGTTTGTCGTTCTAACAACACATTTATTCAACCAATAGACAAAATATACTACTGATTGTACATTGAAAACAGCAGCAGCAACCAGGGCTGGGGGTGCAACAGAAGCAGCATCAACCAGGGCTGGGGGTGCAACAGAAGCACTAAGCAGGCCAGAAGAGTAAAGCCGCAACTCTCTCATCCAAACCAAACATCAGCCATCATTACAAAAGGGCTACCAAAAAAGAACAAGTGTATGCGTCAAACTAAATAAAGATCCTACTCCACCAAAAGTGTACGCATCTAACTAACAGGCTCAGTTAGACGTTACTATTTATTGAGCTGTGGAGATTGGCTGACGACTTAAAACAGATGGGTGCCTGACGGGGGAAACTCCAGTCAGCAGGTTGAAGTCTGATACTTGTGACCCTCTCTCCTACTTTGGGCTGCAGAGCGTGGCGGCATATATCAGGGTATGGTGCATGGAGAGACGCATGGTACGCTATGTACACACAGTTTTTCCTGATGAACGAAACTACGCTGCCATCATGATCCTTGCCATCGGTTATCTCATGGTTAATCCGATAATTTAGTCCGAGAAATAGAGAGCATGTACCAAGGCTACTTACCAGCCTCTAGTTAAAAATTCCTGGAGGCCTGGAGAAGCTGGGATCCTGCTCAAAGACCTTGCAGTGACTGAGATTGTATTCCGCGAAACAACACGTCCGGTATGTGTGAACGATCATCAATCGTTCGCCGTCATCTGATCGAGCCAGGAACCACCTGCAACTGCCATGCCGCTTTTCTTTGAAAGGTTTTGGGATAAGGAGGGGTAGGACAACAGGCATCCCACAACATCATATCAAGTTGGAGTCAAATAAAAAAGGGTTCGTACTGTAGTCAATCTTAAGAACAGCATGTTCTGAGCATGAATATTTTTTCAGTAAATATTGACAGTAATATAAGCAATGTGACGCCCCCGATTCAATCGTACACTAATCATACACGCAAATGTGTACGATCAAGATCAGGGACTCATGGGAAGATATCACAACACAACTCTAGACACAAATCAAATAATACAAGCTTTATATTACAAGCCAGGGGCCTCGAGGGCTCGAATACAAGCTCGATACACAAGAGTCAGCGGAAGCAACAATATCTGAGTACAGACATAAGTTAAACAAGGATGCCTTAAGAAGGCTAGCACAAAACCAACAACGATCGAAGAGGCAAGGCCTCCTGCCTGGGACCTTCTAACTACTCCTGGTCGTCGACGGGCTCCACGTAGCAGAATCCATCGGCGGTGGCATCTGGCTCCAAGGATCCACCATCTGGTTTCATCAACCGGAAAGAAGAAAGAAGGGGGAAAAGGGGTAGCAAAGCAACCGTGAGTACTCATCCAAAGTACTCACAAGCATAAGATCTATACTAAATATGCACTAGTATCAAATGGAAGGATTGTATCTGTGGACTGGACTGCAGAATGCCAGAATAGAGGGAGAAGGCCTAGCCTATCGAAGACTAGCATCTTCAAGCAGCTCCAAGGATCTTGCAGCATGTAGAAGAGTAAAGACTAGCATTTTAATATTTAACAAGCATGTTGTAACATCAACGCCTAAAGATCCTTCCCCGACTCCCTGTGGGAAAGTAATCTCGGAGCCACATATCCATCACATATCTCAAGTATCCATTTCTAGTTATATATGATCAGGATATAAGTCTGAACATCCATTACCGTGGATACGGTATTCGAATATTGTAACATCCCAAAATTCTAAATTTTGGAATGTTATAATAAATGGGAAAACTTGGTTTTTGCCACTCTAGCTTTTGCCAACTTTGCTTATGCCACTCTAGAATTTGACATATCACTTCTGCCATTCTCAGCTTTTGACAATTATCACAATTGCCATTCCGTGGCAAAAGCAATAGTTTTTTATTTCACTTTTGCCACCCTTAGGTTATGACAATGTATCATAATTGCCACTCTGAAAATTTTGCTTTTGCCACGAAATGGCAATTGTGATAATTGTCAAAAGCTGAGAATGGCAAAAGTGACATGTCAAATTCTAGAGTGGCATAAGCAAAATTGGCAAAAGCTAGAGTGGCAAAAACAAAGTTTTCCCATAATAAATAGATAAATTTGATTGATTGTTTGATTGATTGTGTGAAATTGAGTGAAATTTGAATTTTTTTGAAAGTTAAATGAGAGGGAATAAAAGGACTTTCCGAAACTTTCATTTTCTTTTCTCATCTTCATGAATTCAAATTCTTTTAAAATACAAAACCCTTGAGCAAAGATGATATGACTTCTTCCATTTAATTAAATGAAAGGGTATTTGAAAATATTTGAATTTCATTTGGAAATATTTCGATTCATAAACTTCATGCAACTCAATGATTTTCACGAGCGAAGATAAAATGACTTCTTCAAATTATATGAAATATGAGTTGGGAGTTTTAAAAGAATTAAATTCAAAGTTCTTTTGAATTTATTTTCAATTTGGAGTTATTGGAGTTTTATTCAAATTATTTTTCTCCAAAAATAAAATATATGGAAAATAGGGTAACATGATTCCCTACATCAGAAAATTGGAGAGAAATAAATTTGAATTAATTTTGGTATTTTTTTAATGATTTTTATTGGATTTTAGTAGAGCAGGAGCACTGTTTGAATTATCTGAATTTGTGTAGATTTTGTTTGATGATAGGATAATGTTCACGTTATAGGAAATCGTTTTCTGAAAATTTTGATATATTATATGCCTATGTAAAAATTTTATTTATTTTGCGTTTCTTTTTGTTTTGCTGGAAAAATGTTAAAAAAAAACCTTCCGCCGAACTGGGCCGGCCCAGCTCCCAGGCCAGGCCACAGCCCAGCCAGCGCCCCGACCGCTTCGTCCCCGACGCGGGACGACTCCCGCCGCCGCACGCAGGCGAGTCTGCCTCGGCTACGCCACCACCACCGCCTTACCCCGCCCCCTCCTCCACGTCTCGCCGCCCCCTTAAATACCGGAGCCCCGGGCCCCGTTTCCCTTCTCCTCCCCGTCCCGCAGCTCCGCAGCGCCGTCGCCGCTGGATCTCGCCACCGCCGTCGTAGCTCCGCCACTCTCGTCGCCGTCGACCGCCGCCGGCACCGCCACCGCACCCGCCGTCCAACGCCCCCCTCCCCGTCTACTCCGCCACCGTCGCCGACCACCGGAGCCGCCCACCGGAGCCCCGCGCCGCCTCGCCGGAGCTCGCCGGTCCGATCCGCTCCGCGAACCACCGGTTTTCCTCGAACCGCCGCAAACCGGTATAACCCGAGAAAACCGATCCGGTTTTTCTTTTAAATCGTTTATTTTTTTAAAAAAACCTAGACTTGATCTGTTTTCTTCTGGTTTTATTAAACAACGAACGTCCACTGTTTAGATCTTATAAACGAACATTCATTATTTAGTTCTTTTCTTTTTCTGTTATTTCGGCCAGGGACCCATCTGTGAATATTTTAATCACAGATTAGTCCCTAATCTTCAAACGACCATAACTTTTTGCTCGTTAGTCAAAATCCAACGAAACCAACGCCCACTTCTTCGTTATGGTCCACTCTATCCAGATAATCAACTTAAACATGTTTTTGAAAGTTTTAAAATTTGAATTCAAACAGTTAGTATTTGAACTTCGTTTGATCGTAACTAGAGTTTTATAACTTTGTTTTAGTTGATTCTTTTTGCAAATCGAAGCTCTTTACCTAAACTTTCTGATAAGGCCAAATTCACTTAATTTTGGTACTGTTAGAAATTGTTTTCTGTTGCAAGAGTTATTTGCTTGATTTCGAAGTTTTCCGAATTGCTTTCTTCGTTCTTTCCGATCTTTTGAGTGATTGCTTATGTGTGGTTACTATTGCTTGCTCACGATAGTTTGATCGGAGTGTGATGAGTAGAACTATCCAGAGTTTTGAGTGCAAATCATCTTCATCAACAGTACAGGCAAGTTCACACATTGATCATACTCTTTCCATATCCAGTTTTCATTGCATTAGTTCAATCCTCAAACATTGCATGATTAGGATGTCTTTAACTTGTGGGTTGGGAAGTAGTTGATGAGGTAGAACCTATTGCCCTATTTATATCAAACCCTTGGGAGTTACTTCTACGCGTTGCTTATATTGCCATGCTATGCTCGTAGACGTGGATTGGGTTTGAGTGTATTCCATTTCAGATGTGAGATTGTTACTTAATGGTTCAACTTAAGGTGGCTACTTAAATACACATCTGGGTGGATTGAGGCACCTGGGGATACGAGTGATTGCCTGTTTTTTTGGAAATCCCGGGGTTACCGTGTGATTTTCCTATGGACCGCCACCCAGGCTCAAAGGGAACTTAGATGATTCATGCTAGAAACTTCTGTGTGCAGCCACAAGCTATTACGGGCTCTAGCATAGTTGAGTAAGTTACGTGAAGCTCTTGAACAGGTAGATCAGCGGGTAGTGGGTTTTGTAGGTTTGGTATGGTCTACCCGGAGTAGAGAGTTAATGTTTCTGAAAGACTGTGTCTCGGTCATCCGTTTCTCAAACAACATGCAGTGCGAGAAATAAACGGAGGCGATCGAGTCTTGTGGGGAAAGTGCGCAAACCTCTGCAGAGTGTACAAACTAATCATGATTAGCCGTGTCCCGGGTTATGGACAATTCTGAGTGTCTAGTACTTGGATTATCACATGTATCTCATCATGTTACTTAATTAATTTGTTGGGTTGTTAATGATTACTTTTAATTGGGATTGAGAATGCTGTCAACCATTCTCAATGTTTAACAACTACCATGATAGTTAATCAAAATTTATTCCTTTGCAGTAGGGAAAAATTGGCTTTTCGCAAAAACTATAACCATAGAGCTTTCCACCAGCCAAATATGCATGTAGTGATAGTTAGTATTCATCATTATCCTATGGTGTGAATTTGCCAGTACATTCAATGTACTGACCCTTTGTGGCTGCAACATCTCATGTTGCAGGATCTTACGACGAGTAAGTGATACGTTAGGGTTACGATTTCTACACTCAACTTTGTCGTTGGTGTTGATGGGAATCCACAACCTTGTTACTTCCGCTATTTGGATTGAGGTAATAGTATTTACGTTACTTTATACATGTGATTTACCTCTGTTATAAATCTTCGAGTACTGTGTGTGTCAGCATACCGATCCAGGGATGACACTTAAGCACAGAGACTTGATCCATTCGGGTCGGGTCGCTACAAGATGGTATCAGAGCACATGTTGACTGTAGGACGTGACCCTAGAAACTGGCAAGCCCATAGGAAAGATTTTTTCTCTACAACTTTCTTTTCAAAAGAATCTTTACCTCTCTTCTCTTCTGAGCTTATTCAAATGTTCCCTTTTAGTGAGACCATACCCCTTTCCCCTTTTGACCCCTCGAAGATTCGACTAATGAGACCACTCCAAGAAGGACCAGATATCGGACAACTAAGACTACTTTGGAATGAAGAGGATTTTACCATACATTATGATGATGGAAACTAAGACGGATAAAGACTTTGAAGACTAGGAGAATATGAAGAAATTCCAGATTTTTTATGACCTATAAAGGCTACCCTTATGGAACTTGGCAGACTAAGGAAGCTGTCAATACCCGAGATCAAGGTGTATCGGAGAAAGACCGGAACATGGAGCATTAGGACTCAAAGTTTTGTCAGGAAAACCCTAAGGTAGGAGAATTCAATTATGGAATAAAAGCTCATGGCAGTAACATGGGCATAGACACGGTTATCCCTAATGTCATCGCCCGCTTATGCTATTGTCACCGAGCTGAGATAAGCATGCATATGCATGGAAGGATTGGATGGAAGGCTGATGGAGCATCTGTCAGCAAAGGATGCAGCTTTAACCTTAGCTGGTTTATCACCAGGATCTAGAGTATTACATCAAGAAGTTAAGATGGTACTACAAGAAGCAGTATTTTTACAAAAAAGTATTTCATGAAGAACTCAGGACCCTGAAGATGAGAGTATCCAAACTGGAAGAGCAAAACCTCGAGATACAGGAGATTCGTCAGGAACTGAAGGACAGGAGGACATGGTTCATGCCAAGGATGTTGAGATCCAGAAGTTTGGTTAGCAACTCCAGAAATATTGAAAGACGCCACGAGAGACTTTGCATCAATAGAGATGAACTGGCAAAAGAACTTGAGGAGGACAAGCACGATCAGACAAAGCCATCGGAGACATGACCAAGACTTGAAAAGTTTGATGACGTTGAGATCTATAGACCATTAGAAGACCCAACCCCTGTTATATTCTTACGTTAGATGCAACGTTTGTGAGCTGTCATTTGTTTGATGTTTTTTTCGGCAGCCACAAATAAAATCTGTCTTTTCAAAATTTTGTTTGTATTGTGTGTATCCCTCTCTATCTCTCTTATCTGACCCCAAAACCCCTCGACCCAATAGAGGATGAATGGAGATGAGTTTATATTTTCTGTACCAATGACTCAATTGGAGATGGACCACTGGATTCAGAACATGGAGGGTTATATGGAGAATAACCCTATAGTTAGAAAGGATATGGCCCAGCATGCTCTTCTGTTCTTTGAAAGAGGTACTGCTACTTGGAAGGATGTACCAAACCATCAATGGATGGCAAGGAGTAACCACTTGGAAAGAATTTAAGTTGACTTTGCTAAAGTCTTAGTTTGTGTCCCAGAAGTTGAAGCCTTATGGAAGTGATATGAAGAAACCTTGTGCATACAAGCTTTGTGGAGAAATAGGACACAACCATAAAGAAAACACGGACGAATACCCTCATAAGCGGAGGATTACCAAAGGAGTTAGCAGAGGATCTCAGGGAACTTCGGTTGGAGATTGTTCCCAAAGGTTTTGTTGCAGCAATGGAAGTTCAGTCTACATTATTGGGAAAGACTCGTGAAGCTCAGAAGGTTGACAAAGAGATTGACGAGGTAAAAGAGAGAATGAGCAAAGGAAAGGTCAAAGGTTTTCGTAGGGATGAGCACGACACCTTATGGTTCAAGGATCGTGTATATGTGCACAATAATGCAAGGATCAGGAAGTAAATACTTCAAGAGGCTCATGACTCACCATACTCGATTCGCCCTGGAAACACCAAGATGTATTTGGATTTGAAGGAGTGTTTCTGGTGGACTGGTATGGATAAGGATATTGCGGAGTATCTAGTCATAGGTGATGTATGCTAGAGAGAGTAAAAGCAGAGCATCAGAAGCCAGTAGGATTACTACAGCCTATGCCAATACCCGAATGGAAGTGGGATAAGCTTGGCATGAACTTCATTACCGGATTTCCCAGAACCCGAACGAGACATGATTCTATCTGGTTAGTAGTTGATTTGCTTGACCAAAGTGGCTCACTTTATCCCAGTGAAAACCGCCTATACAAGTGAGAAGTTGGCCAAGATATATATTTGACCAGGATCGTATGTCTGCATGGAGTTCCGAGGACCATCGCATCAGATAGAGGAACACAGTTTACCTCAAAGTTTTGGAATCAGCTGCACCAGACTTTGGGTACTAGGCTACAGTTCAGTACAGCCTTTGATCCGCAGACAGATGTATAAATTGAGAGAATCAATCGGATTCTGGAGGACATGTTGAGAGCGTGTGCACTAGATTATGGATCTAGTAGTGATGATAATCTACCTTACGTGGAGTTCTCATACAACAACAGTTACCCAGCCAGTTTGAAGATGGCCCCTTTTTAAAGCTTTGTATGGGAGAAGGAGCCAGACACCATTGATGTGGGATGAAGTTGGAGACCGTCAGTTGTTTGGATCAAATGTGATCAAGGATTCAGAAGAGAATGTTAAGTGGATTCGAGATAGACTGAAGGTAGCTCAGTCCAGGCAGAAGAGTTATGCAGACTCAAAAACGCAAGGAGGTAGTCTATGAAATTGGAGATAGAGCATGTCTTCGTGTGTCCCCTCTGCAAGGAGTTAAACGATTTGGAGTTAAGGGAAAGTTAGCTCCGAGATTTGTAGGACCATACCGAGTTTTGGAGCGTATGGGAGAACTGGCCAACAAGTTGGAGTCACCCAAAGGACTGTCAGGAGTTCATGATGTGTTTCACGTTTCCCAGTTGAAGAAGTGCCATGCAGAGGTGGCCAATATTCCCCTGTAAGGACTCTTGACCCTGGAAAGGATAATGATATTCCACAAAGTGGAGTATGGACTTCATAAGTATAAGTTTTATCTTGGTATGTGGGACATCCCACGAGGATGAAGAGATGGATTACTATTGGATATAAAGGAGGTATGATATGGAGCAATTGTAACTCCATGATGAGTTTGAGTAATCACGTCTTAGTGTGATACAACAGAAGGAAGATGGAGATAGTATCATTGGATGGATTTAAGAATGCTAGGAAGCTGAATGTTGGGATAATGATCAGTTGCCCCGATGATGAGTTCAAGGTTTACAAGTGATGAGATGGGCCATAACCCACAGGCCCCAGGACCTGCCAAGAAGCAAGCACACTCTTGCTGAAGGAAAACCCATGGAAGAGGATATGCCTTTACCCACCGACGATTTTATAGGAGCAACGCAAAACCTGGGAGTTGTTAAGGAACGATAGATGTTTGTTTGGCTTGCAGAATCAATGGATTTATCCGAACTTGGTTCTTCGACAAGAGAAATTCCGCAATGCTTGTGAGGATGACCGAGTGTTAGAATGCGAGATTCGCTAAACCATATACAAGATAATGATTTGGATGCGGGATGGATTGATCACCATACCGACTTACTCTTATTATTCGCCTTGCTATATGGGATGGTAAATCTGAGTGACTTACCTATAGTAAAGAGATGACGATATTAAACCTTGTTTAAACCTTAGAATGGTAAAGGTATTTTTTATCCCTGTACAAGGCAGTTGTTGCCAAACGTAGGATATACGGTGAGGTTCAACCCAGACCCATTTCCTGCAGGAGAAACCATAAATTGTTGACCACCATGAGATATCGATAGTTGTTTAGTATTGGCGCCAGACCCGTTAGCTAAGAAGACCCAGTCTTGGAATAACCTTACCAGATGAAATGGATACAAGAATTAAGGAAAAGGTTATGCCACCACCGGAAGAGCCCAGAGAAGAAAAATTTTCAGAGGATCTGAGAAGACCGACACTGTCAGGAAAAAGGATAAAGTATATAAGTTTTGATGGAACCGTAACCATGTTTCTAAGCGTGGTAGCACCCCAAACGTTCGGAGACGATCGATGGATCTTGAAGACCCCCAAACCCTAACCTATTTCTTGCTAGCCTCTCCGAATCTCAAGGACGAGATTCATTTTAAGGGTGGTAGGTATGTAACATCCCAAAATTCTAAATTTTGGAATGTTATAATAAATAGATAGATTTGATTGATTGTTTGATTGATTGTGTGAAATTGAGTGAAATTCGATTTTTTTTTGAAAGTTAAATGAGAGGGAATAAAAGGACTTTCCCAAACTTTCATTTTCTTTTCTCATCTTCATGAATTCCAATTCTTTTCAAATACAAAACCCTTGAGCGAAGATGATATGACTTCTTCCATTTAATTAAATGAAAGGGTATTTGAAAATATTTGAATTTCATTTGGAAATATTTCGATTCATAAACTTCATGCAACTCAATGATTTTCACGAGCGAAGATAAAATGACTTCTTCAAATTATATGAAATATGAGTTGGGAGTTTTAAAAGAATTAAATTCAAAGTTCTTTTGAATTTATTTTCAATTTGGAGTTATTGGAGTTTTATTCAAATTATTTTTCTCCAAAAATAAAATATATGGAAAATAGGGTAACATGATTCCCTACATCAGAAAATTGGAGAGAAATAAATTTGAATTAATTTTGGTATTTTTTAATGATTTTTATTGGATTTTAGTAGAGCAGGAGCACTGTTTGAATTATCTGAATTTGTGTAGATTTTGTTTGATGATAGGATAATGTTCATCTTGTAGGAAATCGTTTTCTAAAAATTTTGATATATTATATGCCTATGTAAAAAATTTATTTATTTTGCGTTTCTTTTTGTTTTGCTGGAAAAATGTTTTAAAAAAAACCCTTCCGCCGAACTGGGCCGGCCCAGCTCCCAGGCCAGGCCACAGCCCAGCCAGCGCCCCGACTGCCTCGTCCCCGACGCGAGACGACTCCCGCCACCGCACGCCGGCGAGTCCGCCTCGGCTACGCCACCACCACCGCCTTACCTCGCCCCCTCCTCCACGTCTCGCCGCCCCCTTAAATACCAGAGCCCCGGGCCCCGTTTCCCTTCTCCTTCCCGTCCCGCAGCTCCGCAGCGCCGCCGCCGTCGGATCTCGCCACCGCCGCCGCAGCTCCCCACTCTCGTCGCCGTCGACCGCCGCCGACACCGCCACCGCACCCGTCGTCCAGTGCCGCCCCTCCCCGTCTACTCTGCCATCGCAGCCGACCACCAGAGCCGCCCGCCGGAGCCCCGCGCCGCCTCGCCGGAGCTCGACGGTCTAATCCGCTTCGCGAACCACCAGTTTTCCTTGAACCGCCGCAAACCGGTATAACCCGAGAAAACCGATCCGGTTTTTCTTTTAAATCGTTTATTTCAAAAAAAAACCTAGACTAGATTTGTTTTCTTCTGGTTTTATTAAACAACGAACGTCCACTGTTTAGATCTTATAAACGAACATTCATTATTTAGTTCTTTTCTTTTTCTGTTATTTCAGCCAGGGACCCATCTATGAATATTTTAATCACAGATTAGTCCCTAATCTTCAAACGACCATAACTTTTTGCTCGTTAGTCGAAATCCAACGAAACCAACGCCCACTTCTTCGTTATGATCCACTCTATCCAGATAATCAACTTAAAGATGTTTTTGAAAGTTTTAAAATTTGAATTCAAACAGTTAGTATTTGAACTTCGTTTGATCGTAACTAGAGTTTTATAACTTTGTTTTAGTTGATTCTTTTTGCAAATCGAAGCTCTTGACCTAAACTTTCTGATAAGGCCAAATTCACTTAATTTTGGTACTGTTAGAAATTGTTTTCTGTTGCAAGAGTTATTTGCTTGATTTCGAAGTTTTCCGAATTGCTTTCTTCGTTCTTTCTGATCTTTTGAATGATTGCTTATGTGTGGTTACTATTGCTTGCTCACGATAGTTTGACTGGAGTGTGATGAGTAGAACTATCCAGAGTTTTGAGTGCGAATCATCTTCATCAACAGTACAAGCAAGTTCACACATTGATCATACTCTTTCCATATCCAGTTTTCATTGCATTAGTTCAATCCTCAAACATTGCATGATTAGGATGTCTTTAACTTGTGGGTTGGGAAGTAGTTGATGAGGTAGAACCTATTGCCCTGTTTATATCAAACCCTTGGGAGTTACTTCTACGCGTTGCTTATATCGCCATGCTATGCTCGTAGACGTGGATTGGGTTTGAGTGTATTCCATTTCAGATGTGAGATTGTTACTTAATGGTTCAACTTAAGGTGGCTACTTAAATACACATCTGGTGGACTGAGGCACCTGGGGATACGAGTGATTGCCTGTTTTTTTGGAAATCCCGGGGTTACCGTGTGATTTTCCTATGGACCGCCACCCAGGCTCAAAGGGAACTGAGATGATTCATGCTAGAAACTTCCGTGTGTAGCCACAAGCTATTACGGGCTCTAGCATAGTTGAGTAAGTTACGTGAAGCTCTTGAACAGGTAGATCAGCAGGTAGTGGGTTTTGTAGGTTTGGTATGGTCTACCCGGAGAAGAGAGTTAATGTTTCTGAAAGACTGTGTCTCGGTCATCCGTTTCTCAAACACCATGCAGCGCGAGAAATCAACGGAGGCGATCGAGTCTTGTGGGGAAAGTGCGCAAACCTCTGCAGAGTGTACAAACTAATCATGATTAGCCGTGTCCCCGGTTATGGACAATTCTTAGTGTCTAGTACTTGGATTATCACATGTATCTCGTCATGTTACTTAATTAATTTGTTGGGTTGTTAATGATTACTTTTAATTGGGATTGAGAATGCTGTCAACCATTCTCAATGTTTAACAACTACCATGATAGTTAATCAAAATTTATTCCTTTGCAGTAGGGAAAAATTGGCTTTTCGCAAAAACTATAACCATAGAGCTTTCCACCAGCCAAATATGCATGTAGTGATAGTTAGTATTCATCATTATCCTATGGTGTGAATTTGCCAGTACATTCAATGTACTGACCCTTTGTGGCTGCAACGTCTCATGTTGCAGGATCTTACGATGAGTAAGTGATACGTTAGGGTTACGATTTCTACACTCAACTTTGCCGTTGGTGTTGATGGGAATCCACAACCTTGTTACTTCCGCTATTTGGATTGAGGTAATAGTATTTATGTTTCTTTATACATGTGATTTACCTCTGTTATAAATCCTCGAGTACTGTCTGTGTCAGCATACCACTCTAGGGATGACACTTAAGCACAGAGACTTGATCCATTCGGGTCGGGTCGCTACAAATATATATCTTCCCTGCAGGGGTGCACCACGTTACTCAACACGCTCGATCACTCTGGCCGGACACACCTTTCTGGGTTTAATGCCCAACCTCGGAAGATCAACACATCGCAGCCCTCCCTAGGCTCAGCAGAGAGGTCCCCGCCGGTCTACATCCTAAGCACTCCGGGGTCTGGGCCCATCGCCCGTTGCACTCCGGATCATTGCGCGCAGGGAGATCCAGGCCACCTCCACTGGGGCGCCGACCAAGCCGTGCCGCAATGCTAAACTGGACGTCTGACAAAGCTTCGGCTGATACCACGACGCCGAGGCCCATAACTATTCTCGCATGGTGGTTAGTGCATAAAGGCCAGAGGCCAACTCAGAACAAATACCCAAACCTGTTAGTGCATTGGGGGCTCGCAGAAACGAGCAGAGACTGACGATAAGGTGACCCCGTCGCCCCGTCTCATGGACTTACGCAAGGGCCCAGACTGCCCGGCCGTGCCATGTGGAAAACTCGCGGGTGCTCTACGGGCCCGCCCGACTTTCACATCAACTCGCGGGTACCCCTCAGGGCCGACCTGACTTCAACAATGGTCTCAAGTAAGTCTAGATAACTGTGTGTCCAGACATCAAGGGGAAAACCCGAGGAAGCACCCCTAGTGGATTCCACTCAATGTAATCACCAAGGTGAACGTAAGAGGGACCACCCTCGAGGTTCACACTTGAGGTGTTGAACGACAGAGCTGTACCGGGAATGGTGAAAGAGGAAATCACCCTCGATGACCACGACCGAAAGGCTACACTACAGAATTATCATCATGAGTGTGTTATGAGGGATCACCCTCGGCACTCGATAGTAGCTCTGCAGAGTCGAGCAACAAAAGGGGCGTGATGTGATGTGAGGTGTCAGGCTCTGGTCATCGATCACGCTGATCGATTCATCGATGATGACGCAGGGGCAACAATGACAAGTACTGGGGTCACTGGTGGATCACTAACCAACCTATACTAAGCAGTTTAGTATAAGCAGGTAAGGTACAATGAGCAGGTTACAAAAGCAGGCTATGCATCAGAATAGGAGCAAACAATAACAATAGCAAAATCTAATGCAAGCATGAGAGAATGGAATGGGCGATATCGAGATGATCAAAGGGGGGCTTGCCTGGTTGCTCAGACAAGAAGGAGGGTCGTCGTTGACGTAGTCGATCACAATGGCATCAATAGCGGTCTCGGGGTCTACCAGAGAGAAGAGGGAGAAAATAGTAAATACACGGAACATATGCATAACCAGACAATAAGTGATGCTAGAGGTGTTCTAACGCAGGGTTACATGATACTGGTAAAGGGGGACAACATCCGGGAAAGTTTTCCTGGTTCCGGACGTCTGTCAGATAGATGAACCGGAGGGGAAAGGCTGCATGTTCGCTATGCTAGGAACGTGTGGCAGAGGAACCGACCGCGGATTTGGATTCGTCTCGTTGTTCTGAGCAACTTTCATGTACAAAGTTTTTCGATCCGAGCTACGGTTAATCTTCTATGATTTTTCAAAGATTTAAACAATATTCTAAAATTAATATTAATTCGATAATAAGATTAATTGCTAGGTGCACCCAGCTCTGCGTACACAAAAGTGTACCAGGGGATGACATGCGGGTCCAGGAGGTCCCAGTTGACCAGTCAACGTTTGACTAGTCAACAGGGGGTAGGGCCCCCTGTCATTGACTAATCTATCTAACTAACAGTTTTAATTAGTTAAACTTGCTAACTAGCCTAATTAAACAAGATTAATCTAATTAATTAAATTAATTAAATTTTGTATCATTATTATTATTTTCAAACTCTTTTTTTACAAGGACTCGGCCCCGCCTGTCAAAGGCCCACAGGACATAGCGGGCACTTGCTATCGGGCAGGTGCCCGTGGAGGTCAGACCCAGGCACGCACGACACCAGGGGGCTCGGCGCTGCGGTCGGGCGTGGCCTCTGGCGAGGCCACCGGCGGGGGATTAGAGTGAAGGGGGGGTCACAGCCAGCGGCCAGAGGTCGGGACGCCGGGGAGCGACAAGGTCAGAGGCGGAGCGGGCCTGCGTAGCCGACGAGGCGCGGAGGTGGGCAAGGGCACGACCAGGACGCGAGGCACGCGGCCTGGGGCGCGGTGCGAGGCCATCGGGCATGGCGGGGCACCAGCCAGGGGGGAACGGGGCCGCAGCCAGGGGCAAGCGGCAACCCAAGGCGGGAGGGGCCGAGCGGGTCACGGCCAAAGGTCGGTGAGCGTGGCCAAGGGCACGACGGGCGCAACTACGGGTGATGCACGACGACGGAAGCAAAGGAGAAGGTGGGAAAATGGACGGCGAAGCTCACCAGGCCCTGTAGGTGTGCACAAGTGGGCTCGAGGAGGAGTCGGGGAGGCTGATACGTCCATTTTGCATCATGCTTTTATATCAATATTTATTGCATTATGGGCTGTTATTACACATTATATCTCAATACTTATGGATATTCTCTTTTATTTTACAAGGTTTACCATGAAGAGGGGGAATGCCGGGAGCTGGAATTCTGGCTGGAAAAGGAGCAAATATTGGAAACCAATTCTGCACAACTCCAAAAATCCTGAAACTCCACGGAAGTCATTTTTGGAATTAATAAGAATTAATGAGTGAAGAAAACACCAGAGGAGGCCCACACCCTGGCCAGGAGGGTGGGGGGTGCGCCCACCCCTACTGGGCGTGCCCCTTGTCTCCTGGGCCCCCTGGTGGCCCTCCGGTGCCCATCTTCTGCTATATGAAGGCTTTTACCCTGGAAAAAATTGCAAGCAAGCTTACGGGACGAAACACCGTCGCCACGAGGGGGAACCTTGGCGGAACCAATCTAGGGCTTCGGCGGAGCTGTTCTGCCGAGGAAACTTCCCTCCGGGAGGTGGGAATCATCACCATCGTCATCATCAACGATCCTCTCATCGGGAGGGGGTCAATCTCCATCAACATCTTCACCAGCACCATCTCCGCTCAAAACCCTAGTTCATCTCTTGTATCCAATCTTGTATCTAAACCACAAATTGGTACTTGTGGGTTGCTAGTAGTGTTGATTACTCCTTGTAGTTGATGCTAATTGGTTTACTTGGTGGAAGATCATATGTTCAGATCCTTAATGCATATTAATACTCCTCTGATCATGAACATGAATATGCTTTGTGAGTAGTTACTTTTGTTCCTGAGGACATGGGTGAAGTCTTGCTATTAGTAGTCATGTGAATTTGGTATTCGTTCGATATTTTGATGAGATGTATGTTGTCTCTCCTCTAGTGGTGTTATGTGAACGTTGACTACATGACACTTCACCATTATTGGGGCCTAGAGGAAGCCATTGGTAAGTAATAAGTAGATGATGGGTTGCTAGAGTGACAAAAGCTTAAACCCTAGTTTATGTGTTGCTTCGTAAGAGGCTGATTTGGATCCATATGTCTAATGTTGTGGTTAGGTTTACCTTAATACTTCTTTTGTAGTTGCGGATGCTTTCAATAGGGGTTAATCATAAGTGGGATGCTTGTCTAAGTAAGGGCAGTACCCAAGCACCAGTCCACCCACATATCAAATTATCAAAGTACCGAATGCGAATCATATGAGCGTGATGAAAACTAGCTTGACGATAATTCCCATGTGTCCTCGGGAGCTCTTTTCTCATTATAAGAAATTGTCCAGGCTTGTCCTTTGCTACAAAAAGGATTGGGCCACCTTTCTGCACTTTATTTACTTTCATTGCTTGGTACCCGTTACAAATTATCTTATCATAAAACTATCTGTTACCTACAATTTCAGTGCTTGCAGAAAAAACCTTACTGAAAACCACTTGTCATTTCCTTCTGCTCCTCATTGGGTTCGACACTCTTACTTATCGAAAGGACTACGATAGATCCCCTATACTTGTGGGTCATCAAGACTCTTTTCTGGCGCCATTTCCGGGGAGTGAAGCGCCTTTGGTGAGTGGAACTTGGTAAGGAAACATTTATATAGTGTGCTGAAATTTTCTGTCACTTGTTACTATGGAAACTAATCCTTTGAGGGGCTTGTTCAAGGTATCTTCACCCCGACCAGTAGAGCAAAGAGTTGCTCCTCAACCTACTGAACCTACTGAGAATATTTACTTTGATATTCCTTCGGGTATGATAGAGAAATTGCTATCTAATTCCTTTGCAGGAGATGGAACATTGCATCCCGATTTACACCTTATCTTTGTGGATGAAGTTTGTGGATTATTTAAGCTTGCAGGTATTCTCGATGATGTTTTCAAAAGGAAGGTATTCCCTTTATCTTTGAAGGGAGATGCATTGACATGGTATAGGCTATGTGATGATACAGGATCTTGGAATTGTAAACGATTGAAGTTGGAATTTCACCAGAAGTTCTATCCTATGCATCTTGTTCATCGTGATCGTAATTACATATATAATTTCTGGCCTCGTGAAGGAGAAAGCATCGCTCAAGCTTGGGGGATGCTTAAGTCAATGTTATATTCATGCCCCAATCATGAGCTCTCAAGAGAAATGATTATTCAAAACTTTTATGCTCGGCTTTTTCTCTCAATGATCGCACCATGCTTGATACTTCCTGCACTAATTCTTATATGCTGAAGACTACTGAATTCAAGTGGGATTTATTGGAAAGAATTAAACGTAACTCTGAAGATTGGGGTTCTGACGATGTAAGGAGTCAGGTATAACACCTAAGTTTGATGGTGTTAAATCTTTTATGGATACCGATGCTTTTCATGGATTTAGCGCTAAGTATGGACTTGACTCGGAGATAGTAGTTGCTTTTTGTGAATCTTTTGCTACTCATGTTGATCTCCCTAAGGAGAAGTGGTTTAAATATAATCCTCCCATTGAAGTAAAAGTAGTTGCACCTATTATAGTTGAAGAAAAGACTATCACTTATAATGATCCTATTGTTCCTACTAGTTATGTTGAGAAACCACCTTTTCCTATTAGGATAAAGGATCATGCTAAAACCTCAACTGTTTTTCGTAAGAGCAATACTAGAACTTATACACCTCCTAAGCAAATCAAGGTTGAACCTAGTATTGCTATGGTTAAAGATCTCTTGTATGATAATTTAGATGGGCATGTTATTTACTTCTGTGAACAGGCTGCTAATATTGCTAGACCAGATGCTAAGATACATAGACCTGTTGTAGGCATGCCTGTTATTTCTGTTAAAATAGGAGATCATTGTTATCATGGCTTATGTGATATGGGTGCTAGTACTAGTGCAATACCCTATGACTTATATAAAGAAATTATGCATGATATTGCACCCGCTGAAATAGAAGATATTGATGTTACTATTGAGCTTGCTAATAGGGACACTATTAAGCCAGTAGCGATTGTTAGAGATGTTGAAGTCTTGTGTGGGAAGGTTAAATATCCTGCTG
Organism: Triticum dicoccoides; assembly: GCF_002162155.2. Classification (NCBI taxonomy): domain Eukaryota; kingdom Viridiplantae; phylum Streptophyta; class Magnoliopsida; order Poales; family Poaceae; genus Triticum; species Triticum dicoccoides. Next base: position 364,776,539 of record NC_041393.1, on the reverse strand, counting down.
ATTTTCTTGTTCTTGGTTCCCCACAAGATGACTTTTGTCCCATTATATTTGGTAGACCCTTCTTGAATACTGTTAATGCTAGGATTGATTGCAAAAAGGATATTGTTACAATTGGCTTAGGGGATATGTCTCATGAGTTTAATTTTGCTAAGTTTCATAGACAACCCCATGAAGAATCACCTAGCAAGGATGAGATTATTGGTCTTGCTTCTATTGACGTGCCTCCTACTGATCTGTTAGAACAATATTTGCTAGACCATGAAAATGATATGTTTATCAATGAAAGAAGGGAAATAGATGAAGTGTTCCTTCAACAGGGTCCTATTCTGAAACACAACTTGCCAGTTGAAATCCTAGGGGATCCTCCTCCACCCAAGGGTGATCTCGTGTTTGAGCTCAAACCATTACCTGATAATCTTAAGTATTCTTATCTTGATGAAAAGAAAATATATCCTGTTATTTTTAGTGCTAACCTTTCAGAGCAAGAAGAAGAAAGATTATTGAAAACTCTGAAGAAGCACTGTGCTGCTATTGGATATACTCTGGATGATCTTAAGGGCATTAGTCCCACTCTATGCCAACACAAAATTAAAGTGGAGGAAGATGCCAAACTAGTTAGAGATCCTCAACGACGATTAAATCCTAAGATGAAAGAAGTGGTAAGAAAGGAGATACTAAAGCTCCTTGAGGCAGGTATAATTTATCCCGTTGCTGATAGTGAATGGGTAAGTCCGGTCCATTATGTTCCTAAGAAGGGAGGTATTACTGTCGTAATGATAAATATGAATTGATCCCGCAAAGAATTATCACATGTTATAGGGTGGTAATTGATTTCCGTAAATTAAATAAGGCTACTAAGAAAGATCATTACCCTTTACCTTTTATTGATCAAATGCTAGAAAGACTATCCAAACACACACATTTCTGCTTTCTAGATGGTTATTCTGGTTTCTCCCAAATACTTGTGTCAGCAAAGGATCAGTCAAAAACTACTTTTACTTGCCCTTTTGGTACTTTTGCTTATAGATGTATGCCTTTTGGTTTATGTAATGCACTTGCTACCTTTCAAAGATGTATGATGGCTATATTCTCTGACTTTTGTGAAAAGATTCGTGAGGTATTCATGGATGATTTCTCCGTTTATGGATCCTCTTTTGATGATTGTTTGAGCAACCTTGATCGAGTTTTGCAGAGATGTGAAGACACTAGTCTCGTATTGAATTGGGAAAAGTGCCACTTTATGGTTAATGAAGGCATTGTCTTAGGGCATAAGATTTCCGAGAGAGTTATTGAAGTTGATAAAGCTAAAGTGGATGCTATTGAAAAGATGCCATGTCCCAAGGACATAAAAGGTATAAGAAGTTTCCTTGGTCATGCCGGTTTTTATAGGAGGTTGATTAAGGACTTTTCTAAAATCTCTAGGCCTCTAACTAATTTATTGCAAAAAGATATTCCTTTTGTCTTTGATGATTATTGTGTAGAAGCATTTGAAATACTTAAGAAAGATTTGATTACTGCACCTATTGTTCAGCCACCTGATTGGAATTTACCCTTTGAAATTATGTGTGATGCTAGTGATTATGCTGTAGGTGCTATTCTAGGGCAAAGAGTTGATAAGAAATTGAATGTTATCCAGTATGCTAGTAAATCTCTTGATTCTGCCCAGAGAAATTATGCTACTACTAAAAAAGAGTTCTTAGCAGTTGTGTTTGCATGTGATAAGTTTAGACCTTATATTGTTGATTCCAAAGTCACTATTCACATTGATCATGCTGCTATTAAATATCTTATGGAAAAGAAAGATGCTAAGCCTAGACTCATTAGATGGGTTCTCTTGCTCCAAGAATTTGATTTGCATATTATTGATAGAAAGGGAGCTGAGAACCCCGTTGCAGACAACCTGTCTAGGTTATAGAATGTTCTTGATGACCCACTACCTATTGATGATAGTTTTCCTGATGAACAATTAGTGGTCATTAATGCTTCTCGTACTGCTCCTTGGTATGCTGATTATGCTAATTATATTGTTGCTAAATTTATATCACCTAGTTTCACATACCAGCAAAAGAAAAAGTTCTTTTATGATTTAAGACATTACTTCTGGGATGACCCACACCTTTATAAAGAAGGAGTAGATGGTGTTATTAGACGTTGTGTACCTGAGCATGAATAGGAACAGATCCTACGCAAGTGTCACTCTGAATCATATGGAGGACACCATGCTGGAGATAGAACTGCACATAAGGTATTGCAATCCAGTTTTTATTGGCCTACTCTCTTCAAAGATGCTCATAAGTTTGTCTTGTCTTGTGATGAATGTCAAAGAATAGGTAATATTAGTAGACGTCAAGAAATGCCTATGAATTATTCTCTTGTTATTGAACCATTTGATGTTTGGGGCTTTGATTATATGGGACCTTTTCCTTCCTCTAATGGTTACACTCAAATTTTAGTTGTTTTTGATTACGTTACTAAGTGGGTAGAAGCTATTACAACTAGTAGTGTTGATCATAACACCTTTATTAAGATGCTTTAAGAAGTTATTTTTTCAAGGTTTGGAGTCCCTAGATATCTTATGACTGATGGTGGTTCACATTTTATTCACGGTGCTTTCCGTAAGATGCTTGCTAAGTATGATGTTAATCATAGAATCGCATCTCCTTATCACCCGCAGTCTAGTGGTCAAGTAGAGTTGAGCAATAGAGAGCTCAAGTTAATTTTGCAAAAGACTGTGAATAGATCTAGAAACAATTGGTCCAAGAAACTTGATGATGCATTATGGGCCTATAAAACTGCATATAAAAATCCTATGGGTATGTCTCCGTATAAGATGGTTTATGGAAAAGCATGTCACTTACCTCTTGAACTTGAACATAAAGCATATTGGGCTATTAAAGAGCTCAACTATGACTTCAAACTTGCCGGTGAGAAGAGGTTATTTGATATTAGCTCACTTGATGAATGGAGAACCCAAGCCTATGAGAATGCCAAGCTATTCAAAGAAAAAGTTAAACGGTGGCATGACAAAAGAATACAAAAGCGAGAATTTAACGTATGTGATTATGTGTTGCTATTCAACTCTTGTTTAAGATATTTTGCAGGAAAACTTCTCTCTAAATGGGAAGGTCCTTACGTTATCGAGGAGGTCTATCATTCCGGTGCCATAAAAATCAACAACTTCGAAGGCACACGTCCGAGGGTGGTGAACGGTCAAAGAATCAAACATTATATCTCAGGTAATCCTATCAATATTGAAACTAATATTATTGAAACCATAACCCCGGAGGAATACATAAGGGACACTTTCCAGAACGTTTCAGACTTCGAAAAGGAATAGGTATGTGGTACGGTAAGTAAACCGACTCCAAAACAATTCTAATAGCAATTTTTCTCTGTTTTGGAATATTTAAGAATTTTGGAAAGCAAGAAGTAATCTGGGAAGGACACGAGGCCTCCACGAAGGTGGAGGGCGCACCCACCCTTCCTGGGCGCGCCCCCTGTCTCGTGGCCACCTTGTGTGCCTCCCGGACTCCGTTTTCTTGCATGTTACGTATTTTGGTCGGTAAAAATTCATTATATAATCTCCCGAAGGTTTTGACCACCATATCACGCAAAACTCCTCTGTTTTTGTTTCAAGATGTTTCTGTCGCAGATTTAGAGCAAGATGTCTTCTCAAGAGTCAGTAGGGGAGAGTCGGGTGTCAAACCCGACACCAGGTCCAAAAGTAAACAACGATGCTTATCACTTTGGACCATAAACGGAGGATGAGATGGAGGCCGACTTGACAAGGATAGATGCTATGGAGGAGGATCAAGAAGTTACCTCTCGCTTCCAAGCAGGATTCACGATGGGGGAACTGCAGAGCTCGGCTATTCCAAATTCGGTCATCCCTTCCAATGCTAAATTTCTTTCTTATGAAAATATGAAAAAGAGCGTCACTTGTTCTCCAGAAGCTATGCAGCACCCTTGGGTAAAAGGAGCTTTAGCCATCACTGGCAAGCTCCGCAAAGAAATTATGGATCTCAAACAACAAGTCAATAAGCTCGAGGAGGAGAATCGTATCCTGAGAGGCATCATCGCCAAGAAGATCACAACACCAATTATGAAGAAGGAGACATAATCCCATGGGTATGGGCACTCCCCTTGGCAACTGCCAAGCTTGGGGGAGGTGCCCCGATATCGTATCACCATCACACTCCTATCTTTACCATTTTACTTAGTATGATCCTTTTAGTAGTATCTTGATCTAGTAGATTGAAGTTTTGGTATCAAGTAGTTTTGAGTTTTGCTTTGTGATCTCTTTATGTAATCGAGTCCGTGAGCTATCTAAAATAAAGTTTAGTGTTGAGTCAAGGGCTTTGCTATCTTGCTATGATCTTGAGAAAGTAGAAAGAATAAAAAGAATAAAAGAGTTCATATTGATCTTATGGATAGTAATGACTTCACATATAAAATGTATGAGATATAAAAGTTGTTGAGAGTTGACAAACATAGTTTTGGTCATCGTTGCAATTAATAGGAAGTAATAAGGAACGAGAGGTTTTCACATACAAATATACTATCTTGGACATCTTTTATGATTGTGAGCACTCATTAAGTATGACATGCTAAAAGAGTTGATGTTGGACAAGGAAGACAACATAATGGTTTATGTTTTCTCACATCTCAGTTAAAGTATATTGTCATTGATCTTCCCAACATGTTGACCTTGCCTTTCCCCCTCATGCTAGCCAAATTCCTTGCACCAAGTAGAGATACTACTTGTGCTTCCAAATATCCTTAAACCCAGTTTTTGCCATGAGAGTAAACCATACCTACCTATGGATTGAGTAAGATCCTTCAAGTAAGTTGTCATGCTGCAAGCAATAAAAATTGCTCTCTAAATATGCATGACTTATTAGTGTGAAGAAAATAAGCTTTATATGATCTTGTTATGGAAGCAATAAAAGCGACGAACTGCATAATAAAGGTCCATATACAAGTGGCAATATAAAGTGACGTTCTTTTGCATTAAGATTTTGTGCATCCAACCCTAAAAGCACATGTCAACCTCTGCGAAGGGCCTATCTTTACTTTACGTTTTTACTTTATGCTTGAGTCAAGGTGATATTCACCTTTCCCTTTTTCATTTTATCCTTTGGCAAGCTCCTCGTGTTTGAAAGATCTTGATATATATATATATATATATATATATATATATATATATCCAATTGGATGTAAGTTAGCATCAATTATTATTGTTGACATCACCCAAAGGTGAATACGTTGGGAGGCAACATTATAAGCCCCTATCTTTCTCAGTGTCCGATTAAAACTCCATAACCACAAGTATTGCATGAGTGTTAGCAATTGTAGAAGACTATATGATGGTTGAGTATGTGGACTTGCTGAAAAGCTCTATTCTTGACTCTTTCTGATGTTATGATAAATTACAATTGCTTCAATGACTGAGATTATAGTTCGTTAGTTCCCAATGAAATTTCTGAACCATACTTGACATTGTGAATTGATTGTTACTTGAGCATAAGAAACCATATGACAAAAATCTATATATGTTGTTGTTATAAGAATGATCATGATGCCCTCATGTTCTTATTTTATTTTTATCAACACCTCTATCTCTAAACATGTGGACATATTTTTCGATTTCGGCTTCCGCTTGAGGACAAACGAGGTCTAAGCTTGGGGGAGTTGATATGTCCATTTTGCATCATGCTTTTATATCAATATTTATTGCATTATGGGCTGTTATTACACATTATATCTCAATACTTATGGCTATTCTCTCTTATTTTATAAGGTTTACCATGAAGAGGGGGAATGTCGGCAGCTGGAATTCTGGCTGGAAAAGGAGCAAATATTGGAAACCTATTCTGCACAACTCCAAAAATCATGAAACTCCACGGAAGTCATTTTTGGAACTAATAAGAGATATTGAGCGAACAAAACACCAGAGGGGGCCAACACCCTGGCCAGGAGGGCGAGGGCGCGCCCACCCCTACTGGGCGCGCCCCCTGTCTACTGGGGCCCCCGGTGGCCCTTCGGTGCCCATCTTCTGCTATATGAAGGCTTTTACCCTGGAAAAAATCGCAAGCAAGCTTACGGGGCAAAACTCCGCCGCCACGAGGCGAAACCTTGGCGGAACCAATCTAGGGCTCCGGTGGAGCTGTTCTGCCGGGGAAACTTTGCTCCGGGAGGGGGAAATCATCACCATCGTCATCACCAATGATCCTCTCATTGGGAGGGGGTCAATCTCCATCAACATCTTCACCAGCACCATCTCCTCTCAAAACCCTAGTTCATCTCTTGTATCCAATCGTGTATCAAAACCACAAATTGGTACCTGTGGGTTGCTAGTTGTGTTGATTACTCCTTGTAGTTGATGCTAATTGGTTTACTTGGTGGAAGATCGTATGTTCAAATCCTTAATGTATATTAATACTCCTCTGATCACGAACATGAATATGCTTTGTGAGTAGTTACTTTTGTTCCTGAGGACATAGGTGAAGTCTTGCTATTAGTAGTCATGTGAATTTGGTATTCGTTCGATATTCTGATGAGATGTATGTTGTCTCTCCTCTAGTGGTGTTATGTGAATGTCGACTACATGACACTTCACCATTATTTGTGACTAGAGGAAGGCATTGGGAAGTAATAAGTAGATGATGGGTTGCTAGAGTTACAGAAGCTTAAACCCTAGTTTATGCGTTGCTTCGTAAGGGGCTAATTTGGATCCATATGTCTAATGATATGGTTAGGTTTACCTTAATACTTCTTTTGTAGTTGCGGATGCTTTCAATAGGGGTTAATCATAAGTGGGATGCTTGTCTAAGTAAGGGCAGTACCCAAGCACCGGTCCACCCACATATCAAACTATCAAAGTACCGAACGTGAATCATATGAGCGTGATGAAAACTAGCTTGACGATAATTCCCATGTGTCCTCGGGAGATCTTTTCTCATTATAAGAAATTTGCCAGGCTTGTCCTTTGCTACAAAAAGGATTGGGCCACCTTGCTGCACTTTATTTACTTTCATTGCTTGTTACCCGTTACAAATTATCTTATCACAAAACTATCTGTTACCTACAATTTCAGTGCTTGCAGAAAAAACCTTACTGAAAACTGCTTGTCATTTCCTTCTGCTCCTCGTTGGGTTTGACACACTTACTTATTGAAAGGACTACGATAGATCCCCTATACTTGTGGGTCATCAGAGGCGTCGGAGCAGCCAGAGACGAGTCGGAGAGGCGGGTCGACGGTGGTGTTGTCTTGATGCCGAGGACGAGACGGTCGTGGGCGGCGCAGGTGAAGCTCCCCAGCGTCGATCTCGGGGTGGGGTCGATGAAGCGAATCACGGCGGTCCGCGGGGGCACGGCCACGCAACACAGGGAGGCCGATGGCCGCGATGGTGGTGCGGCGATGATGAGGGATCTGTAGGAGGGAGGCGAGCGTGAGGGAGAGAGAGGGTGAGGGGGAGTGAGTGGGGAGGAGCAAGTGGGAGAGGTGGCACAGGAGAGGCCGAGGCGTCGGCCTTATCCTCTCAATCGACGCCGACGAGGTGGTCGGGCGGAACCCGCGCCCTGTAGCGGTCAGGGACCGAGGAACAGGAAGGAGCGGCGGGGGGGAAGCGACCGGGGGGCTTAGTGGGCCGGCTGGGCCGACAGGGTGCGTCTGGTGGCCAAGCGGCCTAGGGTGAGGAGGGAGGTTTTTATTATTATTATTTACTATTATACAGTTTTATTTAATGTTAGTGCACTAAAACACTTTACAAAAAAGTTGGTTCACCACCATATTACTTATGGAATATTTTCCACAGTTTGTACATTTTAGTTTTGACATATGAAAACTTTTATTTTTGACTTGATTTTAAATTTTGAATTCGAACGGGATTTAATCATCGCGAGATTAACAAGAGTAATTGTGGTGACGTGGCAGCATTAGTGGAGGTTTACTGTAGCTTAATTATCCGGGTGTCACAAGCAAGCCATCATGATATCATAGGAAAGTAACATACTGTTGTAACAGCCATTTGTAGGGATGACTGGAGTAGGCCAGCAATACGTCCAGTCATAGAAGGAGCCCATAGCGTAAATGAAGCCCTTGTGTTCAATGGCATTAGAAAACCATGGAGGATGTATGATCCTGTGGTGGACATGCAGATTTATCCACTTACCGCAGTGACCTGTCAGATAGGCTAGCCGCGGTTGATGAACGCAATTAGCCTGAAGTCTTTATAATTCGGAGATCTTGTGGGCACTTGGCAGATTACAACCTTGAGCAAATCAAACTTGGTATCATGTTGTCTACTGTAAGATTCTGAGTATTCTGGGCTGCGGTGCCAAAGCAGTGCAGTGTTAATCGAAGGAAGGGGGGTCAATTGCCGGGTGTAGACCTCCATGAGCACCCACCTGTCGCAACCATCGACGAGCACCATCCAAGACTTGTTCATGCCGACCCAGTACATACCGTTAGTGTAGTTGAGGGTCACGGGGATCGGATCGCAATCAAGGGGGTTGATGCTCGCCGTCCTACGATCGTTATGCTGCGTGACATGCCATTTCTGATGATCAGGCAATATCAGCAAGCAAGGAGCTGGCTTAAAAAGCTCCGGCCTGAGGGCTTTGAGTAAACGGTACAGCCCTGAAGAGCAGGCGGTGAGCGGCATGGTACTGAGATTGTCCACACGCAAAACAATGAGCTTGATTACCTTTGTGGGGAGCGAATTCTAGCCACTCTTTTGGCAAACGCTGCTCGGTTCTGCCATTCTTTGTGCTTGGGTTTCGGAAGAGGGGGGAGGCACCTAGCGGGGATGGAAGATTGGACGATTATGTGCGGACGAGGATGGAGAAGCGAATATGTGTTGCGGGAAGTGGACAGGTGATGATGAAAATGTAGCAGCAGCATGCCGCTTGACTTTCGAGACGCATCCCAACAGCGTAGGGTCATATTGATGCCAGACAACTTGCTTGAGTGATCACAGTACCTACTACTATGCCCTAGTTTTTTTTGCATATAGTGGAGTAGGACTCTCCTCTACTACTAGCACCAGAGGAGTAGTATATTGTAAAATAGTTACAAACTTCAATGCCCGAGTGGGGAACGACTACGAACCGCCATTGGTGCTAAGTCCAATCCCCAGTAAACGTTCACTGGGACGCATGGCAGTTGCAAAAGCCCGTAACGCAGTTATAGTACATGTGTAAGGGTGGAGGTTTTGTCAAATACTATGGCTTAAAAATAGGCCACCGTCGGATGGAAATCTAATGGTTATGTGGGATTTTCCAGGATTGGACTCGTGGCGAACAATCGCCATATATCATTACTAAAAAAAGGGTTAAAACACCTGGGGCTATAACTTGCACGGGCTAACCACTAACGCCCGCGACGCAGTTACAGTACTAACATAGTTGTAAAATGGTCAAAGAACGTGTCTACGTGGTGTTTGGAATTATATGCAAACTAGCAAGATGCCTGTGCATTGGACAAAACATCAAGATGCATTTTTTTTGCAAAACACCTGTTGTGATTGACCCATGCAGGAGTAATCCCATGTGTAAAAACTAATGATATCTCGAGAATTTCATCGGAAAAATGGTATCTCGAGAATTTCATCGTAAAAATGATATCTCGAGAAAGATGAGAGATAAGGTGAGGAGGAGTGGGGCGTGGTGGTGGCTGGTGGTCGGACTGGGCGGAGGCCTGAGGATGGACGGCATCGGCAGCGGCCACCATGCCAGATTGTTCGACATAATTCCTTTTTTAATTGATCAGCAATGAGGTTGTGGGAGATAATGATGAACGAGGAAAGGCCTTATTTGCAAATGTGGAGAGGGATGTGGGTATATTTTTGCAACATTGCCATGGTTTCCTTCCTATCCGTCAGATATAGATCGAACATCCTATATTACAGGATGGCAAGCACACCATTATCACCCTCTACTGCTTTGTGTGCTACTCCTGCGCTCCATTCGGCGGGCGCAACATCCCCTACAGCCACTCGCCGGCGGAGCATAGTTCTAGATGCGCACACGCACCCTGCTACTACTATGAGTGCACATAGCCATTTGAGGGCTCGCTGGCGAGCCTCGTGCATCACCTCACGACACCGTCCGTCAATCACTACTGGCCCGCGGCGGTGAACATCAAGTATGAGACGTGCTACCCATTTGCCGTGCCAGAGTCGCTGGAGGATCACCGCCGCCTTCTAGTCATGGAGGAGGACGGAAGCATCTTCCTCTTGGATGTGGGCACCGGCAAGGCCTGCGCAGGCTGCCGCCCCGTCTCTATAGTGTGTGTCAGGGGCGACGCCGCTGACGCTGACATGAGGCCAGTGTACGGGTGCGTGCTCACTATTACTACTGCTCTGAAGTATGAGGGCGCCCATGCCGCCTCCATCATGCTGACTGGGACTGTGCCGAGCTGCTCCGTTCCTGACAGTGTGGACATGGAAGACGCCTGGTATGATTTTCACCCCAAGATGATGCACGAGGACTCCAAGGACGTTCACCTGGTCATATGCATTAGCAAGTCAGTTGTTCATCATTAGTCTTCGCTCAATGTAATATGTTGTCTTCGCATGTGGAGACTTCTTATTTATATAGTATAGAACCTTCCATGTATGATCTTGCTCTATTAGAGTATCGCGCTTGAATAAAAGTGTATCCATTTATGGTTTAGTCTAGAATATTCCATGTATGCTTTTGCTCCATTAGAGTTCTCGCTTGCCATTTATGAGATTAATTGAGAATTTTTACTACAGTAATGGTGAAAAATTTATGATGATCCATTTCTTACATCTCCTCTGCCCCCTTCCAAGTCACCTTACAAAAACCAAATAATCCTAAAACACTTAGGCGCGGTGCATTAACTCCCACCTTGCTTCTTGTTTCTTGACATATCAATCCATAAGAGCTATGCGGCGTGCATGTTTTCAATGACTCGAGACTACCAAACACAACATGTAGTGGTTAGTTCATTGCATGCAATGCTATTACTTAGCAAATAAACATTAAGTTCTCTCATTTTCCCCTCCTTGGTCACGCTGCACAACTTAAGATGACTTATTCACCTAGACGGAGGAAGTACAATCATGGTGGTCTAGAAAAAATAAACAAAATCGATACTCAAAAACTAATTCTTAAAGATCATTTCTTGCAAAGCACAATAAGTGTTATTTCTTCACAAGTTTTGGATGCAGGTTGAACAGTTGAACGCTTTTGTTTGCAAAAGATACTTTTTTATCTATTTCACCCGGATGCTTGTGAGCTCTAGAGAAGAAATAATATCCGAAGAAACCTATTGATACTTGTTACACATGAGATGACCCCCACATACTTTGCCAACAACTCCCCGATCAGTGCATTTCACTGTTCCGTGCAATGCATGGGCACCTTACTATATATAGTACGGCCATAAATTTAACTAACATTATATATAGTACGATAAAGGCTCATGCATGCCACCAAAAATTGTATCATTGAAAACTATGTTTAAATACGAATCCAACAATATAGTTTTTGTTGACATGCACTAACATTTTGTCACTTAAATCTTCAGTCAAATTACATGGGGGACTAATAAACCACGACCGAGGTAGTACTAGTGTAGAGGGCGGCGCTGGACGGGAGTCTCACCCCGCTCATGGCGCGGCAGTAAAGCCGTCATCTCACAAAACCCCACCACTCCCAGGAATAAGTGGCCTAGTAAAATAAACGGACAAGCAACCATCACATCCCTCTGTCTTTTTTGCATTTCATCTCTCCATTTACTTTTTCCGGTTCATCTTGCACACTCAATCCCTAGCTACTACTCCAGTATCCCTAGATACTACTCTTAGGGCCAGTTCTTTTGGCGTCTTAAAAAATAAGTCGTCTCTTTCCCAGCTTTTCCCATAAGACTAGTCACAGTGGAGAGTAACATAAGGCGCCTCACTCATTCATTTGGGCTTACAAACTACTACCTCCGTCCTGGTTTATTAGTCACCATTGTAATTTGCGCTAAATTTTGACCAAAGATTTAACTGATATAAAAACTATAACAATTGGTGATGATGGTGTGCCTGCCATCCTGCAATATAGGTCGTCCGATTTAATATTTGACGGATAGGAAGGAAACTATAGCAATTTCTGCAAAAAGATACCCACACCCCTCTCACCATTTGCAAATTTGGCCTTCCCTCGTTCATCCTTTTCTCTCACAAGATAATTTACTAATACAAATGCATCTTGATTTACCGTGCAACACACAGGCATCTTGCTAGTTTATGGTCAAAATTTGACACATATTACAATGGGGATGGAGGTAGTAGTTATGGGATTACTAATTTAGAAGCCTAAAAGAACTGTCCCCTGGTACTACTAGTAGTACTACTCTACTCAAGTTGGAATTCCAATTGAACGGCACAACGTTTTAGGCAAAAAAAATTGATACAGGGTGTACGAAGCGGTTTGGGAATTTGCATGCCTTCCCGACCAGTGAGATAATCCGTACAAAATACGATAGAGAAATAACCACAAAGAAGGAAGCTAAAAGCAAACAATCAAACGAGCATTGTTGCATTTCTTTTGCATTGAATCGTTTCACAAGCTTGACTAGTGTTGTTTTTCTACTTTTACAAAAACAGCGCATCGTAATGTTAAAACGTGCATTTGCACGTACATAAGTAATAGTAGTTGCACAGTCTTCAAGCATATATATAGAGAGACGTTTAGTGCGATATATAGTTAAGTTTGTGCTATATGCATGTACTTACAAAATGTGTACAGATACACAAGGTTTCCAAACTTTTCCTTTTACATACTTAATTAAGGACGCTAATAATTCCTAAACATTCGGGATTTATCATTTGAGTCCCAAAACTAATGAGATCGCCTTATGAAACTAAATTATTCCAAATAAAAGCCACAACGCTCCCAGGAGCACTTGCGACGCGTCATGAGTGCCCTGGTCCGCGGCCATTTCCCAGCGCGCCGACATAATGCCTCTTCCTCAGCCTCGCAACTCGCGAGGTGCTGATTGGCGGCTTGCCGGCAGGCGAGCGCGATCTCACCGGTGTGGTGATCCATAGCCAATAGGTACTCCTCCTCGCTGGAAGCGTGCACCCGGTCCACGTACCACCAAGCGTAGATGAGGCGCTTGGGCCCGACTGCACACAGAGCTTTGGCATGGGCGTCTTCTGCCACGCTCACGACCATCGCACGAGCCTTCTTCCAAAGAGCCAATTGCCTGTCTCTCTCGGACGCGACATAGGCCTGCCAGGCAGCATGCCTCTTGGCGCGCTTCTCTTCCTCGGACTTCTTCTCCACCTCTATTTTGCACGCTCTGCGGGAAGCAAAGCCTCCCACAAGGCGACCTCCATTTCTTTCCAAAGCTCCTCAAGGCTGGGGGGCTCAGCAGGCGGCGCGATGTTCTCCTCGTAGCGGGGAGCCGACGCATCCTTCGACACACGTGTTGGTGAGACTGGGAACACGCGACACGACGAGGAGCGGAACACTGACACGTCCTCCTCGACTAGTGGTGGCGAGGAATGGAACGACGACGCATGACCCTTCGGGCGGTGCAGCGAGGGCTACCTAGGGCTTGGGAGGGGCGAGGCCATTGTGGTCGATGTGAGAGGGAGGGGAAGGAGATAGCGATGAACGTGATCGTTCTTCCAAATGTCGTGGGAGGTGTAGTATTTATAGCGAGAAATGGCACACCTACATAATATATGTTGCGTGATTAACGTAATAGCTACGTGGGCATATTTGTTGGAGTAAATTACGGGGGAGGGAAGGGGTGGAAATATTGCTGGTCACAATGTATTGGACGAGTGCGGGGGAGGAGAGTCTCATGCATGCAGATTTTTTCACATGAGATGGAGTGGTGGGACTGCCAGAGGGAGAAGGAGAGTCAAGCAGGTAGATTGTTTTCACACATGGAGAGGAAAATATTTGGAGACGAACGGGCTTCCAGCAGGTTTGGGGAACAGTGCATATTAAGTCATCTTGCATGCATGCCAGGCTAGGTATAGTCTCAAGTCATTAAAAACATACACGCCCCACACATGTTTAGATTTCAAGGTGCACTAAATTATTGCATGCGATGATTAAGGCTGGCCATTGTGCTGGTATCATGCACACCGGAATAGCAAACATGCTGATGTGGCAAAGAATTAAAGAAGAGAAGGGGGTTAGAGTAACATAGGCAGATACTGTATCATGTTTAAAAAATTGAGGGAAACTATATCATGTTAAATACTATGCTACTTTGTGTCATGCATGGCACTATAAAGGTAGTCCCGTATCATACACTAGTATCATGCACATGATACTAGTATATGATAGTACTTTCCACTATGAGTAGCCTAAAGAGAATATTAACTAATGCATGTAAAATCCTTCGTCATTTACTAGTGTTCATGCATGCATGCATGCAATGCGATAATGCATTGGTAAACACATTTTTTTGTCAAGAACGAGAGCACTAATTGAGTACTTTTGCAGACTACAAAAACTATTCCACCGCCTCTATCTTGGTAAGAGTAGGTGAAATTTTTGAATCGAGCCCTTTAAACTAGAAGGGAGGTAGTAGTACTCTAATAGCTAACCTTGTTGTGATGACTAGATAGGACATGACACGCACCTCGACAGAGGAACTAGTCTGCATTGTGCATATAAGTTTTGTCTGAAGTCAATGTACCTCTACTTTGACCAAACTTATAGAAAAATGTATCAACATTCACAATGTAAAATCAATATTTTTATACACATTATGAAATAAAGTTTCATAAAATATATATTTGGTATTGTAGATATTGATATTTTTAGTACAGAAGCCAGTAGAGATAGCAGGGACGTCGGGAAAGGATCGCGCACGCGGGGGAAAAAGTGGTCAGGCACGTGCTAGTTTTGGCGCACGACGTTCGACGCGCTTTATAAAATCCAATGACCTCCCACCGCTCTGTACCTTGCCACTGCTCTCTCCCTGCTCTGTGCCTCGCCACCGCTCTCTCCCCGCTATTTCTCGCCTCATCGCCACCGCGCCACCATGCCGCCACGTCGCCGGGAAACTTGGGGATACCGCGGTGCTACGTCTTGAGCTTGCGTTGGTTTTTCCCTCAAAGAGGAAAGGGTGATGCAGCAAAGTAGCGTAAGTATTTCCCTCAGTTTTTTAGAACCAAGGTATCAATCCAGTAGGAGGCTCCTCAAAAGTCCCACGCACCTACACAAACAAACAAGAACCTCGCAACCAACACGATAAAGGGGTTGTCAATCCCTTCACGGTAACCTGTGAAAGTGAGATCTGATAGAGATAATAAGATAAGATAAATAGTTTTGGTATTTTTATGATATAGATGGAAAAGTAAAGATGCAAATAAAAGTAGATGGAAAACTTATATGATAAAAGATAGACCCGGGGGCCATAGGTTTCACTAGTGACTTCTCTCAAGATAGCATAAGTATTACGGTGGGTGAACAAATTACTGTCGAGCAATTGATAGAAAAGTGCATAGTTATGAGATTATCTAGGCATGATCATGTATATAGGCATCACATCCATGACAAGTAGATCAAAATGATTCTACATCTACTACTATTACTCCACACATCGACCGAGTCATGCCTGCATCTAGAGTATTAAGTTCATGAAGAACAGAGTAACGCATTAAGAAAGATGACATGATGTAGAGGGATAAACTCATGCAATATGATATAAACCCCATCTTTTTATCCTCGATGGCAACAATACAATACGTCCCTTGCTTCCTCTGCTGTCACTAGGAAAGGACACCGCAAGATTGAACCCAAAGCTAAGCACTTCTCTCATTGCAAGAAAGATCAATCTAGTAGGCCAAACCGAACTGATAACTCGAAGAGACTTGCAAAGATAACTTAATCACACATAAAAGAATTCAGAGGAGATTCAAATATTTCTCATAGATAAACTTGATCATAAACCCACAATTCATCGGATCTTGACAAACACACCGCAAAAAGAGTTACAATGAATAGATCTCCAAGAAGATCGAGCAGAACTTTGTATTGAGATTCAAAGAAAGAGAAGAAGCCATCTAGCTAATAACTATGGACCCGAAGGTCTGTGGTAAACTACTCACAACTCATCAGAGAGGCCTTGGAGATGATGTAGAGGCCCTCCATGGTCGATTCCCCCTCCGGCAGAGCACTGGCGAAGGCTCCAAGATGGGATCTCGTGGATACAAAAGGTTGCGGCGGTGGAAATAGTTTTTCATGGTGCTCCTATATGTTTTCGGGGTACGTGGATATATATAGGAGGAAGAAGTATGTCGGTTGATGCTTGAGGGGCCCATGAGGGTGGGGGCGCGCTCATCCCCTTAGGGTGCGCCGGGCACCCTCGTGGCCGCCTTGTTCACTGCTTGACGTCCACTCCAACTCTCCTGGATTGCGTTTGTTCCAAAAAGATCGCTCCCGAAGGTTTCATTCCGTTTGGACTCCGTTTGATATTCCTTTTCTTCGAAACACTGAAATAGGAAAAAAAACAATTCGGGTTGGGCCTCCGGTTAGTAGGTTAGTCCCAAAAATGATATAAAAGTGTAAAGTAAAGCCCATAAACATCCAAAATGGGTAATATAATAGCATGGAACAACCAAAAATTATAGATACGTTGGAGACGTATCACGCGGCGTCCGCGCGCGCCCTTCCGGCGGCTTCTCCGCCGAGATCCGGTTCCTCAAAACGCGCCTCTCCCTCGGCACTTTCGACACCGCACACGAGACCGCCGCTCGTATGATGCGGCGGCGTGGCGCCTCCGATGGCCTCGTAGAACATTGAACTTCCCCAATGTGCCGACGCGGAAGCGGGCGCAGGAGCTCGCACCTCCCCAACGGCTTATCACCGACGAGAATTTTCACAACAACCGGAGGCGGGAGCACCGTCTTGGCATCGCCAAGATGGACGAGGAAGCCATGGCGCTGTGGCGCCAATGTTTCCCGCAGGACATCATCAATGAGCATGAGTTCTACGTGCAAAGGAGGGCGGAGAGGGAGAAGAGGAGGGCGGAGCGAGCCGCCTATCGCGAGGACAAGCGTATGCGGAAGGCGGCTGCTCAATTCAACATCAAGCTAGGAGAAGCGTTGCTCTGGGACTCCGGCGATGGTCGGTATCTTGCCGCTTACATTGAGACATCGGAGGAGGACATCACCGAGCCGGACAACGAGGAGTAGTTGAACTATCTATTTTCTATCTATCTATGTTATATATGCTGAGAACTATCTATGTATCTATCTATGCCAGTATCAACTCGGAGTCGAATGTGTATCAAGTCAGAGTAGAAAGGAGAAAAAATATAGCACGTCTGCTAGAGCGGCGCGCGCGCAATTTTTTGCAGCGCTCGCTGGACCCAGCACTCCGCGGCCCACAAAAACTGGCTATTCTAGCATTGTAAATGCTTTTTTAATGCGTCGCATGATGCGCTTCTGTTGGAGATGCTCTAACATGGCAGATGAGTTCTTTAATGTTGCCCACAAGACGCGTGAGTATTACTATATTTTTCTTCCCATGTTGAGATTTTAAAACCACGAGTGCGAACGTGCAAAGAAGCAATGAAGACCAAACACGGGATATTGGGGACATCTTTAAGGAACGTGGCAAGTTAAAGAGGAGCTGCACCGAACCTGTAAAATGAGCTTTGGTAAGTAACACCCTTTCAATAACTTTCGTTTATCCTCGTGTTCTTCGATGTGTATATGTTGTAGTTTCTGTTTCTCTTAGCCTCATGTTCTTCGGTGTGTAATAAGAAGAGTCTTAATCATCATAATGCTTTCATTTTTAGCTTGATGTAGGAAGTGGATGTTCTTACCTTGGAGTCTATTTTTATATTTCTCCTTCTGAATTCACTTCTCCGAGTCTTGTTTATCTGGCTTCTACTAAATGGATCTGGTTGCTCTGTGTATTGATCTAAAAAAGAAGTTACTTCATGTTAGCATGCAGTTCCTGCGAGGAGGGAAGTATGGTCAACCTCGAGATCATGTTTCCAGAATGAGGCTGGATTACACACAAGGTGCCCGTTCCCTAATGATGATGGATTAGACACAAGGTGCAAATTCCCAGATGATGCTGGATTACACACAAGCCAGGTGGAGTCGTCAACTGTTCGTGTCCTCATGGCTCTAGTAAAGGCTAAGAGAAAGCATGCAGCAACGCTTCAAAATGTAGCTGAGTTCCTAAAGGAGCGAAAAGAGCAATCAGATGCTCTCTTCACCCAAGCCAAAGAAGAGATGGAAGAAGCCAGAAAGAGGCAAGCAGAGCCAGAGCAGGCTAGGCGTCTCCTGCTATCTAAAACTGTTGTCAATACAAATTTTCCTTCATTATAGCTAGGTTCAAATGTTTATCCAGTCAACATGCCTGTTGTGATGTCCGTGCATCTACTGATGTGGCACAAAATAAAAAAATTTGGGGTCATGGAATAACAACAGTTACTTTCCAAACAATAACAGACGAAGCATTGGACATGGTATAGTTCACACGCAAGCCCAACATTCTAAGTTCAACTTCCACATCAAACTCATGTTCACAGATATCTGCACATTCATAGATGATGTCCACAACCATGGTTCATTGCAAAGCCAAAAAAATGTGAGGAGAGTTATAAATAAAGAAAAATCTCTAGTTCCTACTACTAGTGCAAGCACAACAAGTCAAGACCATACATAATTAATTATACTTTGGACATTTTTTGACTAAAAGCGAATAACTTATGGAGGCAGGTATAATATTTCTAATGCCGGCCGCAGCTGGGGTCCATGATGTTTTGAGCCAAACCGAGCAACATACCGGGTGTCTGCCGACGACGCAGTGGTCGTAGCATTCATGGGTTCCAAGCGGCAGCGGCTCTCGACCTCGGTGTCGGCGGTGGCCACCCATCCGGCTTTTATGCCGGAGAACTCGTCATCCTGCTCACAGGATGCTATGGAGAGTGTGTTGAAAATGGTGCAAGGAGGATATGGGGAGCGGTGGTGTGGTGCTGTTCTTGCCAGCCATCTGGCCTCGTTTAAATAGCGGGCGGGCGAGAGGAGCCGCTGCGTTGTCTTCTAAAATTCCGCCCAGCTCACGGAAGGACATGTTGCCGGCACACGCACGGATGGAGGCAGGAGGGGCAGTCTGAAGCCGGTTGCATGTGGCGAGGAGGCGTGTTCAGCCTGGCCTGCAACGAATGGGGCCCTCTTGGCCACCATGTCGGTTCAATGCCTGTGCTATGAGAGGTCATGTCTGTGTCAGAGCAATCACTCCCTCGAGTTCTTTTTTGTTTGGGTATAACAAAATATCGTTTTCCATTCACATTTTTACAAGTAAAATTTGTGGACAAACTTTGATGCAAAAAACGATGGGGACTAGTAAACCAGCACGGAGGTAGTAGTTATGAATTCCATTTTCGCTTCATACCAATCGTTCTAAAAACTAGTACTTATAACACGCCATTTAAAATCGGAACTCTTACCCCGCTAAAAAATGATATTTTAAATGTGGCTACTCGATCAGTGGCGACTGGCGAGCCACCGCCTCCAGGTCGTTCACATGTGGTCCCGACTCCCGACCATCAACTCCTACGGATCAAATTATCATGGAGCTGACTATTCCTACAAATGTGCGCTCCACCACGTACTACCTGGTACCCGCGCATGCAGCAATCATGCACATAGGGTTTTAGGGTTTATTTGTTTACGGTGCCTCTACGTAACTCTCATGTGTGCAAGACAGCGAGAGACCAACTGCGTGCGTGCAACTCTTCTCTTCGTATATGTACTCCACCATTTGTCTGGTGTCCAAAAAATTATACAGTAGTAATAACTAGCAATGTGCCAATGTGTTGCCACATGATCAAAGTAGATTAATACATATTCACCGATTTGATAGAAAAGAGTCTAGTTTTGAAATACGTATATCAGTAAAAAAATGTTATGTTTCACTCAAAATATATTCCTTTGGCGGTTTTGATGACATAAGGGAGGAATGTGGTTGGTTTCAAGATTCAAGAAGTGGCATATCTCTACTCTTATAAAAAAACAAAGTTAGTGATGATGGTGTGCCTGCCATCCTGCAATATAGTTCGTCCGATTTATATCTGATGGATAGGAATGAAACTATGGCAATTTTGCAAAAAGATACCCACACCCCTCTCCACTTTTTCAAATAAGGCTTTCCCTCGTTCATCCTTTTCTCTCACAAGATAAACTACTCATACAAATGCATCTTAATGTTCCGTGCAAGGCATGGGCATCTTGCTAATTGTTGCAAAAAGCCCATGTGTGTGTGTGGTGTGTGTGTGTATGTGTGAGAGAGAGAGGGAGAAAGGAGGAGGACGGAGTGCGTGTGTGACAAAGACACAAAGAGTGTGTGTGAGAGAGGTATCACCATAAAATGAGGTGATAGTGTGTGTGTGCACGATCGAGAGGGCGTGTCTCAGGAAGGGACGAAAACCAAGATACAAGGAGCGCGAGAGAGACATGTACGATATAGTGGAAGCAAGAGTGTGCGGGTGTATAAACCTATCTGGAGGCTAGTCGATCAATGTTTATGAGAGAAATACGAGCCGGGGTGCGAAAGCGAGAGTTTTGTGTGTCTGTGAGAGAGACGGTAGTCGGGAAGGGGAGTGGAAGCAGGAGTTGTGTGTGTGTGAGAGAGAGAGAGAAAGGGGAGAGTTTGTCAGATCAGTAAACAAATGAATAATGTCAGTTTTATAACTGAGATGAATACGGTAAGTAGACCGCAACAAACGTTGTGTGTGCGGGAGAGGTAATTTTAGTGGTAGGAGTCATATCTAGAGAGATATGGGGTGCGTGAGAGAACCCTGGAGAGAAAGACAAAGTGAAAGACGAGTGAGAGTGTGTGTGTGGAGGTGAAAAGAAAGCATAGGTACCTAGTGATACCAGAGAATGATAGAGACGCGAGAGATAATGAAAACCGTGTAATGTATAATGATAGGGAGAGTGTGATACTTCTCAAGGGAGACGTTGAGAGACCATGTTTGCGAAAATATAGGAGAAACATGAAGTGGGCGTGCGGGTGAGCTGGAGAAAAAAGAGTGATAGCTACATGAAGGAGCAAGCAAGAGAGATGGGCGTGAAAGGAGATTCAAATATTTAGTTGCGTGTATAGAAAATGTCAACATGAAAGAGATTCAAATATTTGACTTCGAGATGATGATACATGTAATTCGTACTCGAACCAAAATAGATCTATCAAACATGCATACTCATATGAATTCACGCGCATCTATGTTATTTAAAATGTGGATATTATCGATCCATACATTTTAGTAGAACGTAATTTGGTTTAAATTTTTTGAATTCAACCTTATGATTTTGAGATCATTGTATTTGTAAAGCATAATATATATATATATATATATATATATATATATATATATATATATATATATTAAGAGCTTATTCTGCACGTCAAATCGCCTTATTCTGATAACACTCTTCCGTCCCCCCGACCGGAACTAGATCCACCACCCCTGAGCCTCCATCGCCGCGCAACCCCACGCGCTCCTCCACCTTCTTCCCCGTCGGGGCCATCGTGCCACCAGAACCACCGCTCCCCCACCTTCTTCTCTGCCGGGGCCCCCGCGCCACCAGAAACCCCGCTCCCCACCTTCTTCCTGGCACCGACGCCGCCAGATCTCTCGCGCCCCGGCCACCGTGGCTCCAACCACCGTCTCCCCGTTCTGCCCCCCCTGGCCACCAGCACTTCCTTCGTGCAACAAGGGTAGCCGAGCACCGCATCCGGCCGTGGGTTCACGACGAGAACCCACCGGATCCGGCCTCCCAGATGGCTGCGGCCGTGGGGCGTCGAGGTCACCGTGGCCCTCTCCTCCCCAGATCCGGTGAGCCCCTCATGGACCTCTCCTCCCTAGATCGTGCGCCGACGGTGACATCCAACGAGTCAGGGCGGACCTCATCCGGCTTCTTCCCCCGCCGGCGCCGCAGCTGGCCGCACCTCCTAGTGCCCCTCGGGCTGGTCTCCCGCCGCCCCTGCCCGGCATCACCCATTCCCCACGCCCGGATCCGCCATTCGTCCTCGATCTGGATCAAGTCGACGACGAGCCCTCTCCTCGTGGCGGTCTCCGGCGAGACCCTCATCTGCGCCACCCGTAGGTACTCGGGTGCCACCCCACCACGTGCAGCTTGGTCGCGGCCCCCGTGCAGCTCGGTCGCGCCGCCGCCGCCGCCCCAGCGCTGCACCTCCCTGACCAGCGCCGTTGCCGCCACTCCAGCCTTACGCCTCGCTGCAATCCGCCCTCCTCCACGTCGACCCCTGGATCTGACGACCGAGCCGCCACACGAGTCAAACAGGTGAGCCGCTCCTCCGCCCCGCAGTCTCCGATTGCCATTCTTGCAAATTGCAATCTTCCTCCACCGGCGCTTTGCAGGCACCGCCGTGACCCTCTTCATTCCCTGATCCAACTTCCAAGGAGCAGCAGGGTGTCACCGATAGCCTCCTCATCTCCTCTTACTCGAGCTCGGGCCGGCACCTAGCTCGGCCACACGCCGACGCTTCCCAACCCTCCACACGTGCCTCCCTGCCAGCCTCGGACCTTACCTCGCCACCAACGGGCGCAGCAGCCCCCCTGGTATACAGCAGCGGGTCCTCCCTGGCCCCGATGGCAGCGACAATGTCAACAGTAGACCCCCTGTGCAGTTCACGCGATGCACCCCTGTGGTGCGGAGCTCATCTGCGTGTCGTTTGCTTCCCCCATCGCATGCGTGCAGTGCGGTTCGTATGGTGATGTAGCTCACCGCTTGGTGCTCCAATGCAGTTAGACTGCCGGTGGTGTTCACCAATTTCGCCTCCCACACGACCTGCTCACTTCACACAAGCGACGTGCGCAAGCACCTCACTATCTAGACCAAGTGGACTCAGACTGCAGATGGAAGTGGATTCAAGTGGGACTAACTAGTCCATCCCACTTAATTTGCTTTAGTGGAATCCCATTGGATAGGGAAAAAGTTAATCGGGCTATCCCACTTAGCCCGTTGGGATCCCATCTTGCCCTATTAAGCTAGCCAACTGCACAGTAGAGCACGGTGCCACAGCATGCTCCCGCCGCTGCCGCCGATTGATGGCCGTCGCCGCTGCTGCACCCCTGTTTCTTCTTCCTGGCACCAGGCCGCAAGGATTAGTGGGCAGCTTCTTGGCCATGGAAGCAAGATCTGGCGGATGTCGGGCTGCAGGCAGGTCTGCTGATTGGTTATGGCCGCCAAGAGGAACGTCATGTGGTGCTCCATGGTCGGTCGCCTGGCCGTGGAGGCGACTGCAGGTCCGAAGTGCTGGGCAATGTCAGGTCTCAACTCTCACACACATGAAGAACAGAGGAGTCGTGTGTTTCTGGCAGCTCTAAACATGCTGCAATATTTTCTTCTCTACTTCTATTTTCAACACCAATGGAAAGGGAGAGCTAGTCACCGGACTACATATGCTTGCACTGCGGTCGTCGATGCTGACTTGCACCGTTGCACAGCGCGCACACACACTATAGTGGGCTCGTGCAGTGCTAACTAAAACGAAAGAAGCAAAATTACAGAGAACAGAGGAGTAAGGGTGACACTGTAATGTGGACTCGGCAGATGGATGCTAAACTAGTGCGTACTGGAGTATTATGTTTCAATCTTCCATTTGCTAAATGGGATCCCACTTGAGCCCATATAATTTATGCATGTTTTGATGGGGTGTCGAGTTACTCCCACTAAACATAGTGGGATCAGGTGGGTTGGAGGTGGGACTCCCATGTATTGTCCCACCTGCAGCCTGAAAGTGGACTGAAGTTCACAAACAAATATGATTGAAGTTCCCAAAAAAGCTGTTAGAGAAACTTGTTAAAAAAGTAAGGTGCTCGTGAAGTTCAGTTTATTATTTCGAGACAAAGTGTAGTTTACTTGGTCAACTTGCCTTGTCGATTCAGAATTTGGCTTCCTTCTTGTGTGCGCCAGCCGAAGAATTTATGTATGATATACCTTTTGTTCCAATCCGAGCTGACCGCTAGATTTGTGCTTCTTTGTCTTTGATTTCTGTTTGTTTTGCAGAAACCGATGAAAAGGATTCCTGGGCTAGTGCTCATCAGTCTTGGGTGACTAGGTGATCTCACTCCCCTATAAATTTTTCACCGTTTCCTACCTATGGCTATGGTAATTCCTCCATCAAACCACCTGACTTCAGGTTGCCCTGCCCACCATGCAGTTTTGCGCACGTAGGAGTGCAGCTTGACCAACGGGACGTGCAATTTGGCCCATGGCGTCGACGGTTTTCCGGTGAACTCGCGTGTGCACGGGCAGTTCCCTTGGACTATGCACACGTGGTCGTTTTTATGAGGGGTTCACTGTGTATGTTGGAGAGGTTCGCTCCTCCATGGGGGTCATCTTTTTAGGTAGTTCACTTCCTGAATTGTTTTAACACTCTTTTGTTTTTGTTTAAATCCGGTCTAGTGCAGTTCGTTTGTCATGTTGGATATGTTCATTTTCATGAAAAAATAAAAGGTTGATGCAGCCCACTTCGAGGAATCTTGTGGTTCACCGCATTCAATAAGGAAGAAACAGAGTGTCTTTATCAGATAGATGTGGCTTTGAAGCTCACTTTGTTGTCTCATGCAGTTTGTTATAATACTCCTCCGTGGTTTGCTTGGTAAATAGGAAAAATATATATCTCAAAGAAGATCGCTTTTCATTATATGTACTTCACTTGTTCAGTCCCTGCGGTCCATTCGCTCGGTCTACGCACGTAAAATGAGTTTAGTAAAAACTCAAGCGGTTCACTTTCGGTAGTGACACGACCCGTTTACGGTAGTCTCGAGGTTCACTTTTCATAGTATTGCGGTTCACCAACGTTCGACATGAAGTGCACTACACCTTGTTTGCGAAAATTTACGTCCCACAAAAAAAATCATTCAGTGCACTTGCCCATCTAATGAAGTGCGGTATTTCGTCTGAAGCAGTGCGTTCTTCTTTCCCCTTCCGAGATAAAAATACTTGTCTAAATCAGTGCGTGCTTCTTTCCCGTCCGAGAAAAAACACGTCTAAACAAAAAGAAATCATGGAGTGCACTTACCCATCTAATGAAGTGCGGTATTTCGTCTGAAGCAGTGTGTTCTTCTTTCCTCGTCCGACGAAAAATACGCTTAAACAAAAAGAAACCATGCAGTGCACTTGCCCATCTGATGCAGTGCGGTATTTTGTCTAAAGCAATGCGTTCTTCTGTCCGATGCAGTACATACGACGATTTTGGTCTCGCGAAGAACAGAGTGTCCGCTTTTCGGTAAAATCGAAACTGCTCTTAAACCGTAAGGAATTAGAGAGAGTGTTCTACATGAAAAAGTTGCGTCTCGTCGATATCTTTCAAACGGCGTATGATTTGAATCATTCTGACCAGCCGTTTGTAAAAGTTTCACGAAAAAAACAGCCACTGTCTCTCGAAGTCAGTCGCATGATTTTCAAAATTAACTAAAAACTGTAAGGAATCTCAAAACCATTTCAACATATCAAAGTTGCGCCTTGTCCGTAGCTTTCCAACGGCGTATCATACGTCTCGTTCCGACAAACGGTTAGAAAAGTGGAGCAAAAACAGTACCGAAAATTTCAAAAAATTTGAAAAACAGAGTTCCGCGATTTAGTAAATTTGAAACTGCTCTTAAACCGTAATGAATTAGAGAAAGATTTATATATGAAAAAGATGCGCCTCGATGATATCTATCCAACGGCGTATCATTTGCTTCATTCCGACAAGAGGTTTAGAAAACAACACGAAAAAACGCTCGCTGCCACTCATCATCCGCCGCACCATTTTCAAAACTGCTTTTAAACCGTGTGGAATCTCGGAAAGTGTTCAACATGTCGAAGTTGCGCCTAATCCATAGCTTTTCAATGGTATATTACACGCCTCATTCCGATAAACGGTTAAAAAATTAGAGCGAAAACAGTACCGAAAAAATAACGCGTTTAGTTTTTTCCGACGAGAAATTCAGTAGTCTCTATTGCATTGCTCGTCGTCCAGAAGATGCAGTGCACGTGCGTTCAGCGTGCAGTGCGAAAGTAGTGTGCAGAATAGTTATTCTGCTAATATTAGCAGAATAGACCGTATATATATATATATACTCCCTCCGTTCCTCAATATAAGGTGTATTATTTTTTCAAAAAGTCAAACTTCTCTAAGTTTGACCAAGTTTATAGACAAAAATATCAATATCTAGAATACCAAATCATTATCACTAGATTCATCATGAACTATATTTTTACATTTTATATATTTAGTATTATAAATCTTCATATATTTTGCTGTAAACTTGGTCAAACATAGATAACAGTTGACTTTTTAAAAAACTAATACACCTTATATTTAG
>NC_041393.1:364729630-364749841 GCF_002162155.2 Triticum dicoccoides | reverse complement strand
TATAGGACACCTCTTTTATACTCCCGGGTGTACATACTCCCACCTATTCACAGTTTTTTTAATTGGATATTCCCGTGGATAAGTAGCACACCGGCCGATTGGTAGAAATTAACTGTAGCCAATTTTTTAGGGTCCACGGAACTACTTTCTTCGAGCGTGCATGCATGTGCTTCATCCTAGAATTAAGGGATCAAAAACCAGATACCCTTTTTCACGAAAAAAAACCCAGCTACCTTTGTCTACACGTGTGTTCCATTCATATACTCCAAGTTTTCTTCAGAAGCCATTCATATAGTCCATAGAAGAATATATCTTCGACTTGAAAGGAAGTAGTATAAGTATGTTCGAAGTATACGAATTTGCTGAGCTTGCATGCATTGTTTATTTCATATAGTATGTCATACATATATACTAATTTTTATGAAGTATATACTATTTCTTGAGGGAGCACACATATACCACATTTTTGGGATGAAGTATATACCACTTCCTTGTGAACTTGTGATGGATATACCATATATTATGGGTTGGAGTATGTACCATATATTTTGTGATGGAGTATATATCATTTTTTGGTCATGGGTATATTTTTTGGCATGGAGTACACACAATTTTTTTTGTTGGAATATATACCACATCTTTTCAATGCAGTGTATGCCTTATTTTCTCTGATGAGTACATACAAATTTATGATGAGTATATTCATTACAATGGAGTATATACCATATCTTTTAAATGAGGTATATACACTATTTTAGCGATGGAGTGTACATAGTAACCTAAAAACAAGTATAATTTAATTCTAAAAGAAGTGGAACAAAATAAAAAAGTATAATTCATTATGAATGCTGCCATTTTCCCACTCAAATACAACACTTAAAGCTATGTATGTGTATCACATGCGACATCGGTCAATCTTGGCCGGAGTTCCACGGTGGCGTAGACTGCGGAGTGTTTTGAATCATAAGTATTTTGGGTAGCATCTGTCGATCTTGATTAGAGTTTCACGTTGGCCTGTGAAGATGACTCGCCAATCTGGTTCAGATGAGGTGAAGCTTCAACGTAGTCATGTGGAGCATTGGAGCGGACGTCATCTAGATCCATCACGAATAGTATAAATTAATTAGTACTACTCCCTCTCTTTCGGTTTACAGGGCGTGCGCGTACCCCTAGATCGTCAATTTGACCAACTTAATACAAGTCATATATTACAAAAAATATATCAATATAAACTTCAGATGTTCTATTTTCAAAAGATATAATTTTTATGTTACATAGTTTATATTAGGGTGATCAAATTGGCAACCTAGGTATACGCGTAGGACTTGCAAACTGAGAGGGAGGTAGTACAAGGGATGCAAGTAATCACATTATGCATGCTTGTGTAGGAATTAATCGTCAGACATGCCATGCCTTGCCATGATACATGCCGATATGAATAACATGCATGCGAGGCGCTCCATCGTGCATCATGATCCAGGTCCATACCTCGGCGGCTTCTCGTCTCCATCGGCGAATGGCCGCCAGATGCATCCGCCTCCATCTTCTAACTGTCACGCGTCGAGTCATCGCCAGCTGCATCCTGTCTCCCCTGTCGAGCCGCCGCCGGTCACTTCTTGTCTCCTAGTCCAGATCAATGTGCTCATCAAGCCTTGTTTGTAACGTGAATGCTTTAATGGAAGAAGAAGAAACAAATATCGTAATATGCAGCCAACAATTGCACGTGGCTTATCCCTATTAATATGGAACAACTTTTCAAACGCTATGTGATCTCTTCTCTTCCTGCGAAGTACCATATATATTTAAATAACTAACTAACAAATTAAGCGCTAAACAGGTTTTGTTAGTGAGAGTCAAAACACATCGGTGGGAATAAAAGGCTACACGTGGTCTAGGAGTATGTACTCCTAGGTGTACCAACCCATTTTCCTATATATATATGTATATATATATATATATATATATATATATATATATAAAGGAGCAGAAATCTTTGTTGTGCTTTCGAAAGTATATATAAACAATGATGTATATAGAATTTTATTCCAATCGAAAATGGATCATGCCCGAACAAAAATAGAATACAAATAGACTGGAATTGAGTTGGCACGGTAAACGTGCAAGCTTTTTCTCAAAAAATTGAATGAAGCGGCCAAGCTCGCAGTAACCGCCCGAAACCAAAATATGGGAGATGGAAATTACCGCCTGTCCCTGACACGCAACATATGTCAGCTCGATTTCAATAGGTCTTGATAGGGGTAGCTGTGCAATAGGTCCCTCTCACCCGGATTCATACACGGTGGGCGCCAAAACAACTCTCCTCGGCCAAAATCTCCAGCGGCAAGTATTTGGTGTATGCGAGATTACCGTCCTATCCCCAACCGACTATTATTGCTGTGATGTAGGAAATTTTAGACGGGGGCTAAGTTTGTAAATTTCCTCGAATTTGAGACAAGCGCACCCTGAAGGCATGGTTCCTCCTTCCTCTCTCCCTCCATTTCCCCATTCGTGCTTTGCGGGCACCATAACATCCTCTCCACCCCAGCCTCCTCCGTCCGCCACCCCATCCACCGCCGTCCTCCACCACCATGCCGAAGCTGATACCCCGACGTCGTCGTCCATTACAAGAGATCGACCTCTCTCCCCCACTGCTTCGGACCAGGATCCTTGCATCCCGACCTCTCACTTCATCTTGGTCGTCGTCCACCTTGCCAACACTGCTCCTACGACCCTCTTGTCCATCGCGGCGGGATGTTTCCTCGCCTCCACCGTCTACCCTCCTAGATCCGCTTCCATGTCGCTGACGGCCATCGCTACCGCAGCACCATCAAATTCTCATCAGATGCATACACGGTGTTGCACCAGAGGCGGTACTTGATGAGGATACAGACCCAGGGTAGGGTCATAGACCTGACCTATACACCCTACCCAAGGTCACTACCCTAGAAGCAAAGAAGTCCAAGAGACAACAAAGAATCCCCAGTCAAAGGTGTCGAGTGCAATCCACTCGACAAATCATATCACTCGGGTACCCCTCCTTCCTGATGTCACTCGACCATACAAGAAACCACTCGACCTACTGAAGACCAGGAGTCACTCAGCACTGCAATGGTCAGATGTTCACCCCGTAGTCTTTAAGGTCATTAATAGCACTTATGGATGGCGTTATCAGTAACGCCCCATATTTATGTACATTGAACCCCTTGTAATGGAGGATGGTTGGGGTCTTGGCGCACTCTATATAAGCCACCCCCCTCCTCTGGCACAAGGGTTTGCACCCCCTGTAACACCACACGCATATAATACAATCGACCGCCTCCGGGCACCGAGACGTAGGGCATTTACTTCCACTATGAAGGGCCTGAACTCGTAAATCTTGTGTGTACAACTCCACCATAGCTGAGATCTTGCCTCTCCATACCTACCCCCTATTCTACTATCAGTCTTAGGACCACGACAGTTGGCGCCCACCTTGGGGCAGGTGTCTTAGCGACTTGTTGGTGAAGTTGCGATTTTTCTGATCCCCATCATCATGGTTTCCGGCGGTGGATTGGCTGAGGGCCACGAGATTCGTCTCAGTACGCTCGTCTTCGTCGCCCGACGACTCCGCCTAGCTTCAGGAATCTCCCCTAGACATCGAGGCGCTCCCCGTTGATGACCCACAAGTGTAGGGGATCTAGCGTAGTCCTTTCGATAAGTAAGAGTGTCGAACCTAATGAGGAGCAGAAGGAAATGATAAGCGGTTTTCAGTAAGGTTTTCTCTGCAAGCACTGAAATTGTAGGTAATAGATAGTTTTGTGATAAGATAAATAGTAACAAGCAACAAGTAAATAAAGTAAATAAAGTGCAGCAAGGTGGCCCAATCCTCTATGTAGCAAAGGATAAGCCTGGACAATTTCTAATAATGAGAAATGAGCTCCCGAGGACACATTGGGAATTATCGTCAAGCTATTTTTCATCACGCTCAAATGATTCGCGTTCGGTACTTTGATAATTTGATATGTGGGTGGACCGGAACTTGGGTACTGCCCTAACTTGGACAAGCATCCCACTTATGATTAACCCCTATTGCAAGCATCCACAACTACAAAATAAGTATTACGGTAAACCTAACCACAACATTAAACATCTGGATCCATATCATCCCCTAACGAAGCAACGCATAAACTAGGGTTTAAGCTTCTGCCACTCTAGCAACCCATCATCTACTTAGTACTTCTCCATGCCTTCCTCTAGGCCCAAATAATGGTGAAGTGTCATGTAGTCGACGTTCACATAACACCACTAGAGGAAAAGACAACATACATCTCATCAAAATATCGAACGAATACCAAATTCCCATGACTACTAATAGCAAGACTTCTCCCATGTCCTCAGGAACAAATGTAACTACTCACAAAGCATATTCATGTTCACAATTAGAGGAGTAATAATATGCATAAAGGATTTGAACATATGATCTTCCACCAAGTAAACGAATTA
Organism: Triticum dicoccoides; assembly: GCF_002162155.2. Classification (NCBI taxonomy): domain Eukaryota; kingdom Viridiplantae; phylum Streptophyta; class Magnoliopsida; order Poales; family Poaceae; genus Triticum; species Triticum dicoccoides. The sequence goes on along the minus strand of NC_041393.1, from coordinate 364,745,359 downwards.
GTATCAACTACAAGGAGTAATCAACACTACTAGCAACCCACATGTACCAATTTGTGGTTTTGATACAAGATTGGATACAAGAGATGAACTAGGGTTTTGAGAGGAGATGGTGCTGGTGAAGATGTTGATGGAGATCGACCCCCTCCCGATGAGAGGATCGTTGGTGATGATTTCCCCCTCCCGGAGGGAAGTGTCCCCGGCAGAACAGCTCCGCCAGAGCCCTAGACTGATTCCGCCAAGGTTCCGCCTCGTTGCGGCGGAGTTTCGTCCCGTAAGCTTGCCCACAATTTTTTCCAGGGTAAATGTGATGATATAGCAGAGGATGGACGCCGCAGGGGGGGTGGGCCCTGTCTCCTGGACAGGGTGTGGGCCCCCTGGCCTATTTCTTTTGCTCAGAAATTTTTATTAATTCCAAAAAGTTGTTTCGTGGAGTTTCAGGACTTTTGGAGTTGTGTAGAATAGGTTTCCAACGTTTGCTCCTTTTCCAGCCAGAATTCCATCTGCCGGCATTCCCCCTCTTCATGGTAAACCTTGTAAAATAAGAGAGAATAGCCATAAGTATTGAGATATAATATGTAATAACAGCCCATAATGCAATAAATATTGATATAAAAGCATGATGCAAATTGGACGTATCAACTCCCCCAAGCTTAGACCTCGCTTGTCCTCAAGCAGAAGCCAAAATCGAAAAAGATGTCTGCATGTTTACAGATAGAGGTGTCGATAAAAATAAAATACAGACATGAGGGCATCATGATTAATCTAATAACAGCAACATATATAAATTTTGTCATATGATTTCCTATGCTCAAGTAACAAGGAATTCACAATATCAAGTATGGTTCAAAAACTTCATTGGGGACTAATAAACTATAATCTGAGTCATTGAAGCAATTGCAATTTATCGTAACCTCAGAAAGAGTCAATAATAGAGCTTTTCAACAAGCTCACATACTCAACCATCTTGTAGTCTCCTATAATTGCTAACACTCATGCAGTACTTGTGGTTATAGAGTTTCAGCCGGACACTGAGAAAGATAGGGGCTTATTGTGTTGCCTCCCCACGCATTCACCTTTAGGTTATGTCAACAATAATAGCCCATTCTAACTTACATCCAATTGGATATATATATCATGATCTTTCAAACACGAGGAGCTTTCCAAAGGATAAAATAAAAAGGGAAAGGTGAGGATCACCTTGACTCAAGCATAAAGTAAAAACATAAAGTAAAAGATAGGACCTTCGCAGAGGGAAGTAGAGGTTGTCATGCTCGTTTAGGGTTGATGCATAAAATCTTAATGCAAACGAACATCACTTTATATTGGCCCTTGTATGTGGACCTTTATTATGCAGTCTGTCGCTTTTATTACTTCCACAACAAGTTCGTACAAAGATTATTTTCTCTGCACCAATAAGTCATACATATTTAGAGAGCAATTTTTATTGCTTGTACCGATGACAACTTACTTGAAGGATCTTACTCAATCCATAGGTAGGTATAGTGGACTCTCATGGCAAAACTGGGTTTAAGGATATTTGGAAGCACAAGTAGTATTTCTACTTGGTGCTAGGAATTTGGCTAGCATGAGGGGGGAAAGGCAAGCTCAACATATTTGGAAGGTCAATGACAATATACTCTAACTGAGATGTCAGAAAACATAAACCATTACGCTGTCTTCCTTGTCCAACATCAACTCTTTTAGCATGTCATACTTAGTGGGTGCTTCACAATCATAAAAGATGTCTAAGATAATATATCTATATGTGAGCCCCTCTTTCCTTTTCACTTTCTATTAATTGCAACGATGACCAAGGCTACATTCATCGACTCTCAACAATTTTTATGCCTCATACTTTCTATATGTGAAGTTATTACTATCCATAAGATCAATATGAACTCTTTTATTCTTTCTACTTTCTCAAGATCATAGCACATAGAAAAGCCCTTGACTCAACACTAAACTTTATTATAGATAGCACACGGACTTGATTACATAAAGAGATCACAAAGCAAAACTCAAACTACTTGATATCAAGACTTCAAACTACTAGATCAAGATAGTACTAAAAGGATCAAACTAAATAAAGCGGTAAAGATAGGAGTGTGATGGTGATACGATACTGGGGCACCTCCCCCAAGCTTGGCAGTTGCCAAGGGGAGTGCCCATACCCATGTGATTATGTCCTCGAAGGTGATGGAGGTGGTGATGATGATGGTGGATAATCGCCCATTGAGCGTAAAAGTTCCTCCAACTTGCGGATAATGCCCTTAAGCCCAGCAATATGATCCTTCAACAGAATATTCTCCTGTGTGAGATACTTGTCCTGTATGCGGGCTAACTCAATCATCTTGAAAGTTTCAATCTCTGTTGGAGTAAAGAGGTTAGGTAAAGTTTGAGGGATATCTTCTTCTTTCACCACCGGAGCTTGAACCTCCATGGCTTCCTTGATCCCTTCATCCTTGTTGATATCTTCTGGTTCTTCTCTTTTCAGCTCTATCTTCAAAAGACAAGCATACTTGTCTTCATTGTTGGAGGAGGGTGAAGTCATGGTGCTCTAAATCTGAAACCGAAACAGCTCGAAACGAAACATAGGATATTTGCATGATACGGTGGTCAAAACCTTCGGGAGTATATATAATGAATTTTAACCGACCAAAATACATAACGTGAAAGAAAATAGGGTCGGGAGGCACACGAGGTGCCCACAAGACAGGGGGCGCGCCCTCCACTCTCGTGGGAGCCTCGTGTCCCTCTTGGACTACTTCTTTCTTACTAAAATTCTTAAATAATACAAAACTGATAAAAATTGCTATTGGAGTTGTTTTGGAGTCGGTTTACTTACCGTACCACATACCTATGCCTTTTCGGTGTCTGGAATGTTCTGGAAAGTGTCCCTTATGTATTCCTCAGGGGTTACGGTTTCAATAATATTAGTTTCAACATTGATAGGATTACCTGAAATATAGTGTTTAATTCTTTGACCGTTTACCACCCTCGGATTCGTGCCTTCGAAGTTGTTGATTTTTATAGCACCAGAACGGTAGACCTCCTCGATAACGTAGGGACCTTCCCATTTTGAGAGAAGTTTTCCTGCAAAAAATCTTAAGCGAGAGTTAAATAATAACATATAATCTCCTACGTTAAACTCACGCTTTTGTATCCTCTTATTATGCCAGCATTTGACTTTTTCTTTGAAAAGCTTGGCATTCTCATGTGCTTGGGTTCTCCATTCATCAAGTGAGCTAATATCAAATAACCTCTTCTCACTGGCAAGTTTGAAGTCATAATTGAGCTCTTTAATAGCCCAATATGCCTTATGTTCAAGTTCAAGAGGTAAATGACACGCTTTTCCATAAACCATCTTATAAGGAGACATACCCATAGGATTTTTGAATGCAGTTCTATAGGCCCATAATGCATCATCAAGTTTTTTGGACCAATTCTTTCTAGATCTATTCATAGTCTTTTGCAAAATTAATTTGAGCTCTCTATTGCTCAACTCTACTTGACCACTAGACTGCGGATGATAAGGAGATGCTATTATATGATTGACATCGTACTTAGCAAGCATCTTACGGAAAGCACCATGAATAAAATGTGAACCACCATCAGTCATAAGATATCTAGGGACTCCAAACCTCAGAAAAATAACTTCTTTAAGCATTTTAATAGAAGTGTTATGATCAGCACTACTAGTTGGAATAGCTTCTATCCACTTAGTAACGTAATCAACAGCAACTAAGATATGTGTATAACCATTAGAGGCAGGAAAAGTTCCCATGTAATCAAAGCCCCAAACATCAAACGGTTCAATAACAAAAGAGTAATTCATAGGCATTTCTTGTCGTCTACTAATGTTACCTATTCTATGACATTCATCATAGGATAAGACAAACTTACGAGCATGTTTGAAAAGAGTAGGCCAATAAAAACCAGATTTTAGTACCTTGTGTGCAGTTCTATCTCCAGCGTGGTGTCCTCCATAAGATTCAGAGTGACACTTACGTAGAATCTGTTCCTGTTCATGCTCAGGCACACAACGTCTAATAGCACCATCTACTCCTTCTTTATAAAGGTGTGGATCATCCCAGAAGTAATGTCTTAAATCATAAAAGAACTTTTTCTTTTGCTGGTATGTGAAACTAGGCGGTATAAATTTAGCAACAATGTAATTAGCATAATCAGCATACCAAGGAGCAGTACGAGAAGCATTGACGACCGCTAATTGTTCATCAGGGAAGCTATCATTAATAGGCAGTGGGTTATCAAGAACATTCTCTAACCTAGACAAATTATCTGCAGCGGGATTCTCAGCTCCTTTTCTATCAATAATATGCAAGTAAAATTCTTGGAGCAAGAGAACCCATCTAATAAGTCGAGGCTTAGCATCTTTCTTTTCCATAAGATATTTAATAGCAGCATGATCAGTGTGAATAGTAACTTTGGAATCAACAATATAAGGTCTAAACTTATCACATGCAAACACAACCGATAAGAACTCTTTTTCAGTAGTAGCGTAATTTTTCTGAGCAGTATCAAGAGTCTTACTGGCATACTGGATAACATTCAATTTCTTATCAACTCTTTGCCCAAGAACATCACCTACATCATAATCACTAGCATCACACATAATTTCAAAAGGTAAATTCCAATCAGGTGGCTGAACAATAGGTGCAGTGATCAAAGCTTTCTTAACTGTTTCAAAAGCTTCTACACAATCATCATCGAAGACAAAAGGGATATCTTTATGCAATAAATTAGTCAGAGGCCTAGAGATTTTAGAAAAGTCCTTAATGAACCTCCTATAAAAACCGGCATGACCAAGGAAACTTCTTATACCTTTTATGTCCTTGGGACATGGCATCTTTTCAATAGCATCAACTTTGGCTTTATCAACTTCAATACCTCTCTCGGAGATCTTGTGCCCCAAGACAATGCCTTCATTAACCATAAAGTGATACTTTTCCCAATTCAGGACGAGACAAGTGTCTTCGCATCTCTGCAAAACTCGATCAAGGTTGCTCAAACAATCATCAAAGGAGGATCCATAGACGGAGAAGTCATGCATGAATACATCACAAATCTTTTCACAAAAATCAAAGAATATAGCCATCATGCATCTTTTAAAGGTAGCAGGTGCATTACATAAACCAAAAGGCATACGTCTATAAGCAAAAGTACCAAAAGGGCAAGTAAATATAGTTTTAGATTGATCCTTCGCTGACACAAGTATTTGAGAGAAACCAGAATAACCATCTAGAGAGCAAAAATGTGTGTGTTTGGATAGCCTTTCTAGCATTTGATCAATAAAAGGTAAAGGGTAATGATCTTTCTTAGTAGCTTTATTCAACTTACGGAAATCAATTACCATCCTATAACCTGTAATAATTCTTTGCGGGATCAATTCATCCTTATCATTAGGAACGACGGTAATACCTCCCTTTTTAGGGACACAATGGACAGGGCTTACCCATTCACTATCAGCAACGGGATAAATAATACCTGCCTCAAGGAGCTTTAGTATCTCCTTTCTTACCACTTCCTTCATCTTGGGATTTAATCGTCTCTGAGGATCTCTAACTGGTTTGGCATCTTTCTCCACTGAAATCTTGTGTTGACATAATGTGGGACTAATGCCCTTAAGATCATCCAGAGTATATCCAATAGCTGCACGGTGCTTCTTCAGAGTTTTCAATAATCTTTCTTCTTCTTTCTCTGAAAGGTTAGCACTAATAATAACAGGATATATTTCTTTTTCATCAAGATAAGCATACTTAAGATTATCAGGTAATGGTTTAAGTTCAAACACGGGATCACCCTTGGGTGGAGGGGGATCCCCAAGAATTTCAACGAGAAGGTTATGTTTCAGCATAGGTTCCTGTTTAAGGACACTTCATCTATTTCTTCCCTTTCCTTCATAAACATATCGTTTTCATGGTCTAGCAAATATTGTTCTAAAGGATCAGTTGGAGGAACAACAATGGAAGCAAGACCAATAATCTCATCCTTACTAGGTGGTTCCCTTTCACAAGGTTGTCTACTAAACTTAGCAAAATTAAACTCATGAGACATACCATCTATGCCAACAGTAACAAAATTCCTTTCACAATTAATGTTGGCACTAGCAGTATTCAAGAAGGGCCTGCCAAAAATAATGGGACAAAAGGCATCTTGTGGGGTAGCAAGAACAAGAAAATCAGCAGGGTATTTAACCTTCCCAAACAAAACTTCAACATCTCTAACAATCCCAATAGGTTTAATGGTATCCCTATTAGCAAGCTTAATAGTAACATCAATGTCTTCTAGTTCAACGGGTGCAATGTTGTGCATAATTTCTTTATAAAGATCATAAGGTATCGCACTAGCGCTGGCACCCATATCACATAAGCCATGGTAACAATGATCTCCTATTTAAACAGAAATAATAGGCATGCCTACGACAGGTCTATGTGTCTTAGTATCAGGTTTAGCAATATTAGCAGTCTCACCCAAGAAAGAAATAACATGCCCATCTAAGTCCTCATCCAAGAGATCTTTAACCATAGCAATACTAGGTTCAACATTAATTTGCTCAGGAGGTGTATAAGTCCTAGTATTACTCTTACGAACAACAGTCGAAGCTTTAGCATGATCCTTTATCCTAACAAGGAAAGGAGGTTTCTCAACCTAAGCAGTAGGAACAATATGATCACTATAGGTAATAGTCTTTTCTTCGAATGTAATAGGTGCAACTACTTTCACTTCAACAGGAGAATTATATTTAAACCACTTCTCCTTAGGGAGATCAACATGAGTAGCAAAAGATTCACAAAAGTAGCTACTATCTCAGAGTCAAGTCCATACTTAGCGCTAAATCCACGAAAAACATCGGTATCCATAAATAATTTAACACAATCGAACTTAGGTGTCATACCTGACTCCTTACCATCATTGGAACCCCAATCTTCAGAGTTGCGTTTAATTCTTTCCAATAAGTCCCATTTGAAATCAATAGTCTTCAGCATATAAGGACCAGCACAGGAAGTATCGAGCAGGTTGCGATTATCAAGAGAAAGCCGAGCATAGAAATTCTGAATAATCATTTCCCGAGAGAGCTCATGATTGGGGCATGAATATAACATTGACTTAAGCCTCCCCCAAGCTTGAGCGATGCTTTCTCCATCGCGAGGCCACAAATTATATATGTAATTACGATCACGATGAACAAGATGCATAGGATAGAACTTCTGGTGAAATTCCTACTTCAATCGCTTATAATTCCAAGATCTTGTATCATCACATAGCCTATTCCATGTCATTGTATCTCCCTTCAAATATAAAGGGAAGACCTTCCTTTTGACAACATCATCGGGAATACTTGCAAGCTTAAATAATCCACAAACTTCATCCACAAAGATAAGGTGTAAATCGGGATGCAATGTTCCATCTCCTCCAAATGGATTAGCTAGAAGTTTCTCTATCATACCCGAAGGAATCTCAAAGTAAATACTTTCATCAAGTTTAGTAGGTTGAGGAGCAACTCTTTGCTCTTCTGGTTGGGGTGAAGATACCCCAAACAAGCCTCTCAAAGGATTAGTTTCCATAGTGAGAAGTAACAGAAAATTTCAGCACACTATATAAATGTTTCCTTACCAAGTTCCACTCACCAAAAGCGCTACTCCCCGGCAATGGCGCCAGAAAAGAGTCTTGATGACCCACAAGTGTAGGGGATCTATCGTAGTCCTTTCGATAAGTAAGAGTGTCGAACCCAATGAGGAGCAGAAGGAAATGATAAACGGTTTTCAGTAAGGTTTTCTCTGCAAGCACTGAAATTGTAGGTAATAGATAGTTTTGTGATAACATAAATAGTAACGAGCAACAAGTAAATAAAGTGCAGCAACATGGCCCAATCCTTTATGTAGAAAAGGATAAGCCTGTACAATTTCTAATAATGAGAAAGGAGCTCCCGAGGACACATTGGGAATTATCGTCAAGCTAGTTTTCATCACGCTCAAATGATTCGCGTTCGGTACTTTGATAATTTGATATGTGGGTGGACCGGAACTTGGGTCTAACCTAACTTGGACAAGCATCCCACTTATGATTAACCCCTATTGCAAGCATCCGCAACTACAAAAGAAGTATTAAGGTAAACCTAACCACATCATTAAACATATGGATCCATATCAGCCCCTAACGAAGCAACGCATAAACTAGGGTTTAAGCTTCTGTCACTCTAGCATCCCATCATCTACTTACTACTTCCCCATGCCTTCCTCTAGGCCCAAATAATGGTGAAGTGTCATGTAGTCAACGTTCACATAACACCACTAGAGGAAAAGACAACATACATCTCATCAAAATATCGAACCAATACCAAATTCACATGACTACTAATAGCAAGACTTCTCCCATGTCCTCAGGAACAAACGTAACTACTCACAAAGCATATTCATGTTCATAATCAGAGGAGTAATAATATGCATAAAGGATCTGAACATATGATCTTCCACCAAGTAAACCAATTAGTATCAACTACAAGGAGTAATCAACAGTACTAGCAACCCACATATACCAATTTGTGGTTTTGATACAAGATTGGATACAAGAGATGAACTAGGGTTTTGAGAGGAGATGGTGCTGGTGAAGATGTTGATGGAGATTGACCCCCTCCCGATGAGAGGATCATTGGTGATGACGTTGGTGATGATTTCCCCCTCTCGGAGGGAAGTGTCCCTGGCAGAACAGCTCCGCCAGAGCCCTAGATTGATTCCGCCAAGGTTCCGCCTCGTGGCGGCAGAGTTTCGTCCCGTAAACTTGCCCACAATTTTTTCCAGCGTAAATGTGATGATATAGCAGAGGATGGATGCCGGAGGCCCACCAGGGGCCCAGGAGATAGGGGCGCCCTATAGGGGGGGTGCGCCCCCTATCTCCTGGACAAGGTGTGGCCCCCCTGGCCTATTTCTTTCACTCAGAAATTCTTATTAATTCCAAAAGGTTGTTTCATGGAGTTTCAGGATATTTGGAGTTGTGCAGAATAGGTTTCCAACGTTTGCTCCTTTTCCAGCCAGAATTCCAGCTGCCGGCATTCCCCCTCTTCATGGTAAACCTTGTAAAATAAGAGAGAATAGCCATAAGTATTGATATATAATATGTAATAACAGCCCATAATGCAATAAATATTGATATAAAAGCATGACGCAAAATGGACGTATCACCCATCTGAGGGGCGACGCACTTTCGCGCGTGCGCACGCGGCGTCCTTCTCCGGCAGCCGTCGACCCAGTATCGGTCGGCTCCCGTGGTGTCTTCTCTCCCTGCTGTTCGTCGTGGCAAGTGATCTGGTCGGTCGCGGCTTCTGCGATGGGTGAAACATGCGGTGGCTCGTCATTTGGCCACCCATCAAGTCACGGCAATCGAGCCCGACAAAACTCTCTACGGCCTGTTCGACCTATCAACTGGCTCCATTGGGACCGCATCCGAGTGCGATAGCAGCGACCCTGCAGCTAAAGTTTTGATGGTCGACGGATCGTGTAGTCCGCTTGGCTTCCGCCGTGACGACGGCGGTGATGGTGGGGGCGATCCGTCACGCGTTCACGAGGAGTACTGTCCCGAACCTCTCTCTTCACAGCAGAGAGAAGAACTTCGTCGCCGCAACATGGATGCACTCCACACGCCCATCGTTGGGGAAACCCCCGAGGCTCGGTCCTTGAAACAGGTGCGCCTGGCCAATTTGGCTGATCGCACTCGACTGGAGAACCTTCAGCACACACTCGATGAGCGTGCTCGGGAGCGGATCCCCAAGTCTAGTCGATGACAGCTTTTTCCGCCTCAACCTGAGGTATACCGCACTCCGATTCAAAATCTCACAACTGCGGCCCGTATAGCAGAGTCAATTCAGCCTTCCTAGTCAGAGGCTGGCAGAGGTTTGATGCAGATCCGAGCCTTACTCTGGGCAGTAGGAGAACGGAACACAGTGGTGTCTCAGTCGCGGAATAGGATTCATAGTAGGTCCGTGGTGGCGGATACAGTTCAGTCGGCCCACAGCCCAAGATCGCCCCTGTGGCGTGAAGGTCGTGGGCATCAACAGGATCAGTATAGGAACCATGGACAGTATGATCACCGACTCGACCATGACGACCGTCGTCGACTTCCCACACCTCCTCCGAGGAGTGGGTCATATGTGCCTCGGCAATACGATGACAGACGCCTTCACAGTGGCAAGCGCAGAGTACCGGTCGACCCAAGAGAGCCAGGCTTTGATGCGAGATCTATTCTTGTTCAAAGTCTAGTCGATCGGAACAGAGCGCAGAGGGAGGACCTTGATAGAGATCATCCGACTGGAAGCAGAGTTCATGTTTCGGGCGCAGAATGCTTCAGCAGAGCCATCACGGTTGCAGTGATTCCTCCCAACTTCAGGTTGGCGACTAGAGTCAGCAAGTTCACTAGAGAGTCCAAGACTGAAACTTGGCTTGAGGATTACCGAGTGGCTGTGCAGATTGGTGGCAGAAATGATGAAGTGGCCACGAAGCATCTTCCTCTGATGTTGGAAGGGTCAGCCAGACTGTGGTTGACTCAGTTAGCCCCGAGAAGTATATTAAGTTGGGAGGAGCTTGCCCGAGTATTTGTCAGAACTTTTGAGGGTACTTGCAAGCAGCCAATAGGATTAACAGAATTGCAGCATTGTGTGCAGAAACCGAGTGAGACTCTAAGGGATTACATTCAGAGGTGGACCACTTTGCATCACACAGTGGAAATGTATCTGAGCACCAAGCAGTGTGTGCCTTCAAGGAAGGCGTTAAATACCGAGAGCTGGTCCTGAAGTTCAGTCGGACTAGAGATATGTCCCTGACTCGGATGATGTAAATAGCCACCCGGTATGCTAACGGGGAAGAAGAGGATCAACTCCACAGTGGAAAGAGTAAACTAGTCGGCCAGGACGCCGGTGGAGGAAATTCCAATCGGAAACAAAAACGTAAGGCTGAACCTGCAGCGCCTGGTGAAATTGCGGCAGTAGTTCAAGGAAAGTTTAAAGGGAAACCTAAGGGGCCCTGGACCCCTAAGAAGGTAAAAGATCAAGCGGGGAATCATGCGTTGGATTTACCATGTCACATTCATACGAAGAAGGATGAAGAGGGTAATCTGATTTATCCTAAGCACACCACTCGACAATGTCCACTCCTCATCCAGCAATTTCGAGAGAAACAACCCAGTGAGAAGGAAAAGGAGTCAGACAAGGACGAGGACGAAGATGAAGATGATGGTTATCCTAAGGTCAATTCCACCCTGGTGATTTTTGCTGATGTTGAGAGCAAAAGTCAATTGAAAGTTATCAACAGAGAGGTAAATATGATTGCCCCAGCAACGACGACCACATACCTGAAATGGTCACAAACAACCATCACATTTGTCCAGTCTGATCACCCGACGTGTATAGCCACTCGTGGGAGGCAAGTGTTGGTGGTCGACCCAGTTGTCGAATGCACTCGACTGACCAAAGTGCTAATGGATGTTGGTAGTGGCTTGAATATCATTTATGCTGAAACCTTAAAAGGGATGGGCATTCCGATGTCCAAGCTTAGCGAAAGCAATATGAGTTTTCATGGTGTTATCCTTGGAAAGAAAGCCGAATCACTTAGCAAGATCGCCCTTGACGTGGTTTTCGGTGATTCCAAGAATTACCGTAAGGAAAAGTTGACATTTGAAGTAGTGGATTTCCAGAGTGCTTATCATGCTATTCTGGGTAGCCCTGCCTATGCATGTTTTATGGCTCAGCCATGTTACGTGTACCTCAAGCTGAAGATGCCTGGCCCCAGGGGAGTGATCACAATCACTGGCAATTGGCAGAAGGCAGAGGAATGCTTCCAGAAGGGTTCTAAAATCGCCGATGCACAAATGGCAGCAGTTCAATTACAAGAGTATCAGAAAAATGCAGATCCGAGTGATTTGTTACGAGCCAAGAAGCCTGCTACAGATTCTGCATTTCAGTCATCTGGAGAAACAAAGCCGATTCATATTCACCCGACCGATCCCAATGCTGCACCGACTCATATCTCAACAACACTCGATAGCAAATAGGAAGAAGCGCTCATCCAGTTCCTCCGTGAGAACTAGGACATCTTTGCATGGAAACCTTATGACATGCCGGGTGTACCCAGGGGACTGGCTGAGCACCGTTTGCGTGTTGATCCGAAGGCAAAACCCATGAAAAAGCATCTTCGACGGTCCGCCGTGCAGAAGAGAAAAGCAATTGGCGAGGAAGTGGCTCGGCTCCTAGCAGCGGAGTTCATCCGTGAAATCTACCACTCCGAGTGGCTTACAATGTAGTCATGGTCCCTAAGAAGGACGATTCACTTCGTGTGTGCATCGATTTCAAGCATATCAATCGGGCCTGCCCGAAAGATCATTTCCCTCTCCCCCGCATCGATCAAATTGTCGACTCGACTGCGGGGTGTGAGAGCTTGTCTTTTCTAGATGCATATTCCGGGTATCATCAGATCCGACTGTATGGTCCCAATGAAATAAAAATGGCTTTCATCACTCCATTCGGGTGCTTTTGCTACGTCACCATGCCATTCGGTCTCAAAAATGCTGGCGCCACATTTATGAGATGATTCAAAAGTGCCTGCTCACTCAAATCAGTCGGAATGTGGAAGCATATATGGATGACATTGTGGTCAAGTCGCGTAAGGGTTCCGACCTGCTGACCGACCTCGCAGAAACCTTTGCCAACTTAAGAAGGTATGATATCAAGCTTAATCCGTCGAAGTGCACATTCAGGGTCCCAGGTGGAAAGCTACTCGGTTTCCTTGTTTCTGAATGGGGGATCGACGCGAACCCAGAGAAAGTTGGTGCCATCCTCCGAACGAAACGCCCTATGCGTGTGCATGACGTTCAGAAGCTTACTAGTTGTTTGGACGCCTTGAGTCGATTCATTTCTCGTCTTAGTGAAAAGGCATTACCTATTTACCAATTGATGAAGAAATCTGATAAATTCGAGTGGACTGATGAAGCTGACGCAGCGTTTGCAGTGCTTAACGCCCTGCTTTCCACCCAGCCGGTGCTTGCTGCACCAATCAGCAAAGAGCCTTTACAACTTTACATTGCAGCCACTGGACAAGTTGTCAGTACAGTACTCACGGTCGAGTGGGAAGAAGAAGGAAAATCCTATAAAGTTCAGCGCCCAGTGTATTATCTTTCTGAAGTTTTAACTCCATCCAAGCAGTGATATCCGCATTATAATAAGTTTGTTTATGGAATCTACATGACCATGAAGAAGGTTGCACACTATTTCTTTGATCACTCCATTACAGTCGTCAGCGATGCAACATTATCTGAAATTTTGAACAACAGAGATGCAACTGGTCGAGTGGCAAAATGGGTGATTGAACTCCTTCCATTGGATATCCAGTTTGAAGCAAAGAAAGCAATCAAGTCCCAAGCAATTGCAGATTTCCTTGCCGAGTGGATTGAGCAGCAACTGCCGACTCAAGTTCACTCGGAGCATTGGACCATGTTCTTCGATGGCTCCAAGATGCTGAATGGTTCTGGTGCTGGGGTAGTATTGGTATCCCCCCATGGAGACAAGCTCATCTATGTTCTCCAGATTCATTTTGGTTCCTCCAACAATGAAACTGAATATGAAGCACTTTTATACGGGTTGCGTATGGCCATTTCACTTGGCGTCTATCACCTCATGGTCTACGGTGACTCAGATTTGGTGGTTAATCAAGTGATGAAAGAGTGGGATGTCAGGAGCCCGGCTATGACTGGTTATTGCAACGGAGTAAGGAAGTTAGAAAAGAAGTTTGAGGGGTTGGAGCTTCACCATATACCCCGACTGAAAAATTCAAGCTGCAGATGAATTGGCAAAGATAGGATCCAAGAGAGAGACCATTCCCAGCAATGTGTTTTTGGAACATATTCACTCACCATTAGTTCAGGAACATCCTTTCACTGAAGAGTCCCCACAACCTAAGAGTGACACGGATCCGACTGAAGTCGAAGTCCCAGCCGTGGTCGACTTGATCATGGAGGTTTTGGTCGTCACTCCCGACTGGACAGTGCCATACATTGCATACATTCTTAGGAAAGAACTTCCAGAGGATGAAGAAGAGGCTCGACAGATCGTCCGACGATCCAAAGCCTTTACTGTGATAAAAGGACAGTTGTTCAGAGAAAGTGTAACTGGAGTCTGCCAGAAATGCATCACGCCAGAAGAAGGCCGAATGATCCTCAATGATATTCACTCGGGGACCTGTGGTCACCATGCGTCCTCTTGGACCATCATGGCCAAAGCATACCGAGCCGGATTTTACTGGCCACATGCCAACGAGATGGCGAAAGAAATAGTAGAAAAATGTGAAGGTTGTCAGTTTTACTCCAACATGTCCCATAAACCCGCGTCAGCTCTGAAGACTATTCCACTCGTCTGACCTTTTGCTGTCTGGGGATTAGATATGGTTGGACCTTTGAGGACTGGCAGGAGTGGATTTACCCATGTGCTCATAGCAGTCGACAAGTTTACCAAATGGATTGAAGCCAAGCCCATTAAAAACCTTGAAGCGAGTACAACTGTTAGTTTCATCAGAGAATTAACATTTAGATATGGTGTTCCACACAGCATCATCAGCAATAATGGGTCAAAGTTCGATTCTGATGAGTTCAGAGCCTTTTGTGCTTCCCAAGGCACTAGGGTCGACTACGCTTCAGTCGCCCATCCTCAGTCGAATGGACGGGCTGAAAGAGCAAATGGATTGATTCTCAAAGGACTGGAACCCCGATTGATGTGTGACCTCAAGCATGCAGCAGGCGACTGGGTCGATGAATTTCCATCAGTACTTTGGGGATTGAGGACAACTCCTAATCGATCGACTGGCTGAACTCCATTCTTCTTAGTCTACGGAGCTGAAGCTGTACTCCCGAGTGATTTGCTTCACAATGCACCCCGAGTCGAACTTTTCTCAGAAGATGAAGCAGAATAGGCTAGGCAAGATGCAGTTGATCTCCTGGAAGAAGAAAGAGAGATGGCCTTGATCCGGTCGACCATTTATCAGCAAGACCTGCGTTGATTCCACGCTAGAAACGTGAGGGGTCGGGCATTTCAAGAGGGAGACTTGGTTCTTCGGGTGGACCAGCATAAACCACACAAGCTCGCTCCTGCTTGGGAAGGCCCCTTCGTCGTCACCAAACTGCTCCACAATGGAGCATACCATCTTTTCAACGTCGAGCACAATAAAGACGAGCCACGCGCTTGGAAAGCGGAGCTGCTCCGCCCCTTTTACTCTTAAGCATTCAGACTGTTGAGATGCAATAAGAAATACCTTCTAGTTTGATTATCAAAGACATGATTTTACAGTCTCTCGAATGATTGTTGTTACTTTTTTACATGTTCTAAATCCCCCAGTGGGTGCCTTAGCTGTGAATCCGTTTTGCCTAAGTTGAAAAAAATCCTACCGAGTGGTGAGAAAGCCTCTCACTCGGAGGCTTAGCTGCGAATCCATTTTGCCTAAGTTAAAAAATCCTACCGAGTGGTGAGCAAGCCTCTCACTCGGAGGCTTAGCTGTGAATCCGTTTCGCCTAAGTTTGAAAAATCCTACTGAGTGGTGAGCAATCCTCCTACTCAGGGGCTTAGCTGCAGTCCAGTACTCGCCTAAGTTTGAAAAATCCTACCGAGTGGTGAGCAATCCTCCCGCTCGGGGGCTTAGCTGCAGTCCAGTACTCGCCTAAGTTAGAAAAATCCTACCG
>NC_041393.1:364694771-364729331 GCF_002162155.2 Triticum dicoccoides | reverse complement strand
GAGCAATCCTCCCACTTGGGGGGCTTAGCTGCAATCCAGTACTCGCCTAAGTTTGAAAAATCCTACAGAGTGGTGAGCAATCCTCCCACTCGGGGCTTAGCTGCAGTCTAGTACTCGCCTAAGTTTGAAAAATCCTACCGAGTGGTGAGCAATCCTCCCACTCTGGGGCTTAGCTATAGTCCAGTACTCGCCTAAGTTTGAAAAATCCTACCGAGTGGTGAGCAATCCTCCCACTCGGGGGCTTAGCTGCAATCCAGTACTCGCCTAAGTTTGAAAATACATTCCGAGTGAAAACCGATCTTCTCACTCGGGGACTTAGCCATACGCTCCATCCCGATCCACAAGGACAACGAGGTGCAGGTCGACCATGACCCCCTCCTCAGAGCTGCGCCATCAAGAAGAAGGATGAGATTGAGCTTGTCGCCAAGGAGAACCACTTTCGGGAACGTCAAGATCATTGCTGAATGCCTCGCTGATGAGCTGATCAATGCTGCCAAGGGCTCATCCAATAGCTGATGCCAAGGCGAACTGCTTTCAGGAACGTCAAGACCATTGTTGAGTGCCTTGCTAATGAGCTGATCAATGCTGCCAAGGGCTCATCCAATGCTGATGCCAAGGCGAACCGCTTTCAGGAACGTCAAGACCATTGCTGAGTGCCATGCTGATGAGCTGATCAATGCTGCCAAAGGCTCATCCAACGGCTACTCCAACTCGATCCGCAAGGACGATGAGGTACAGGTCGACTCTGACCTCTTCCTCAGAACTGCATCAAAAGTACAAGAACTAATCCGAGTGAAGAACAGGTTCCACTCGAAGATAAACACAACATATTCAAAGATAAACCAAGTTCAGATAAATCCAAAAGTTCCAGACCATGGATTAAATTTCTCAGGCATTAGGCCCGAAAGAGTTTAACGATTACACTATCACTCGGCATACTGGGGCAAATAAAGGTGGTGCATAATGTTTTTCGGTCACTCGTTAGGGGAAGGGTTGGTTGGATCGCAGAAACTGTCTAGATCAATGCTGTCTGCAATATGAGTGGCAGCCTCAAGAAAGGTGTCCATGAAGGACTCGAAGGAGTGCTTCTTAGTATTCGCAACCTTGAGGGCCGCTAGCTTGTCTTATCTGGCGTCTTTGAAGTGCACTCGAACCAATGACAGGGCAACGTCAGCGCCACAGCGAGTAGATGACTTCTTCCATTCCTCCACTCGGCCAGGGATCTGATTCAGTCGAGTCATCAGCGACTCGAGATCTTGTGAAAGTTCCACCTGGGGCCAGAGTTCAGCATCAACCCGAGTGATCGCCGCCTTCAGTCGAGCCAGATAAGCGACAACACTGTCCATGAGTGATTCCAACTGCAGCAAGTTCATCGCAACGTCATCTTTCACAGGACAATTTATGGGGTCAAGACCCGTCTCGACCTGCCCAGTCTCAGCCTCAAAGTCCGGGCAAAGTTCTGCACAATCAGGAAAAATAGTGAGTCAACAATATAACAAGACATTCCAATCGACGACAACTAACCAGTCGAATGATGATACCTTCGAGCTTCAGGACCAGTTTTGCAGCAAGTTGTCCCATATAGAACTCCAGCTCACCCGTCTTGGCTTTGAGGCTTCCTACTTCATTGGTCAGATTCTCCTTGTCCTTCTTCAGTTGCTCAAATTCCCGATTGGCTTCAGAGATGGCAGTCTTCAGCTTCGAGTTCTCCTCTTCCAACTTGCCGACTGAAGCCAGCTTCTTGTCCGCAAGCGTTGTCTTCTCTCGCGCATCCTTCTGAGCAGCAGCAAGATCCAGATCCTTCTTCTCCAGAGCTTCCTTCATTTTCTCTAAAGAAACAACACTCTTCAGACAAGCTTGAAGCTGACGGTTTTCACTACGCACATCTGTTCATGTGAAGTCACTCGGTTCAAAGAGACAGAAAGAAAAAACACTGAAAAGCGCAAGCCACGAGGCGGACAGGTGTCGTTCGGTTACCTCCCATGATGGTTGTTTCTTCTTGAGCAGTCTTGAGGTTCTTCTTCGCCAGTTCAAGATCAAGATTGAGGCTGATTTGATTCTTGTTCAACTCAGAAAGTTGAGCCCCAAGATCACAAGACCTCTGCAGTCAGCAAGAGTGTCGGTGGGAAACGACACCTATGGGATCACTCGAATCCCTACTACAGTTGCGGGGTGTGGGGATCATGAGAAGAGCAGGACTAGCAGATAGCACAAAGGGGATTTACCCAGGTTCGGGCCGCAAAGATGCGTAAAACCCTACGATCCTGCTTTGGTGGATATATTTAGTGTTCTGGAGCTCTTGAACTAGCTCTAGGTGCTGCTAGGTTCGAGAGAGCCGAATCCTTCTCTAGTGTGCCATGGGCCTCCTTTTGTAGGCGAAAGGGGCTGCCACAGTGGCACACAGGAGGTGGAAAGTGCTACAGCATTGTGAGCTTATCACTGGTATTACAAGACAAAGCGCATTTATTGTGAGGCTTAGGTGTCCCTCACTTTATCGGGGACGGGAGCGAGGCCCATCCCATCCGTCGCCGCTCCTCCTCGCTTCGACACACGCCCTGGCCAGCGGTGCATACGGTGCCATGTAGGCAGGCAGGCAACTGAGGTGGCGCGGTGGTGGGGCCTCCACGAAGGGCTGCATGTTGCCACGCAGGTGCCTGCCCAGCTGGTTGGGTCGGCAGCTGCATGCGAATAGCGGCGGAGACTTGGCTAGCGTGGGCCTGGCAGTGGTCCTGCTGGCGCGCTTGGCGAGGGTCTTGTCGGGTGGCCCAGGAAGGGTCTTGCCGGGTGGCCCGGCAAGGGTCTTGCCGCGGCGTGTTGTCGTCCCCGGCAAGGATCTGGCCGGGGGTCTTGGTGAGGATTGTTGCCTTCCTATCCTCATTTGATCTTGACTATTCTTTGTCTTCACAAAGATCTGCATGCCACCACGGAGGTGCCTCCCGAGCCCTGTCCCAATGCGTTTGTCTAGCGTTGGTGGGCTCAAAGGTGGCTCGCTCGGCTGTTGGGGACGAGCTCCCCGGTAAGGGTCTTGCCGGGGCCTCTAAGGCTGCCCCGGCAAGGGTCCTTGGCGGGGAAACCTGCTTCGTCCATCCGATCTCTGTGGCCTTGGTCCTTGTCATTGCTTTGTTTGTCTTGTGCCTTCGGCTTCTCTCCGGCTTCCCTTCCCTGCCCTGTTATGCGTGGCCATGGCGGGTGGCTCTGACTGCCCGTGCACAAGTAAAGGGGTGAAAAGCAGAGCCCCTACTTTTGTACACCGACAGGAGCCCCCGGGCCTGGGCCATACATAAGCGCAGCACGTTGTTAGGCCAGGTCTAGAACCGTGCGCGGGCAGTTACGGCGGATTTTTACCGCGGTAACTGCTCCGTCCGCTGCGCTTCTCCACGACCCACATTGAACGTGCGATGTGGGGGCCGTGCGCGCCATGACGGAAGCATGCTGGCGTCATCCCGTGGTGGACAGTAATGAGGCGGCTCGCGTGCCTCTTCGAGACCGCAGGACCGCTGCTCATTTACTGCCCTCGCTTGGGAACCATCGCTCCACGCGTCCCACTGCGCCTATCCCTCGTGCCACGATCGCTGCATGCACGACGCAGGGCGAATGATAGGCGCACGGGACGTGAGAAGTCATGCGCGTGCGTGGGTTGATTCCCACGCGCCTTCAATGGAGCGGGGAGGACGGTCGACGGCCCCGCTTGCTGTCACTTCAACGGGCCGGATTGGCCGAGAGGGGGCGGCCGAGCCTCGCCCCCGCCCCTTTATAAAGAGGGGAGCGGGAGGAATGGTGCCTCTCAACCCTCCGCCGTCTGCCTCTCCCCATTCCTGCTTCCTCCTTTCTTCTGCCATGGCGAGGGGGCGTGGCGACGCTTCATCGGTGGCGGCGAGGGTTTTGGCCAGACAGCGCATCGCTCCTCCCCAAGAGCTCGCAGTGGCGGAGCCGGCTGATACGTCTCCAACGTATCTATAATTTTTGTTTGTTCCATGCTATTATATTACCTGTTTTGAATGATTATGGGCTTTATTATACACTTTTATATTACTTTTAGGACTAACCTATTAACTGGAGGCCCAACCCATATTGCTGTTTTATTGCCTGTTTCAGTATTTCGAAGAAAAGGAATATCAAACGGAGTCCAAACGGAATAAAACCTTCGGCATCGTGATTTTTTGGAAGAATATCATCCTGGAGGCTTGGATATCAAGTCACAAGATCCTCGAGGAGCCCACGAGATAGGAGGGCGCGCCCCCCTTACAGGGGCGCGCCCTCTTGTCTCGTGGACCCCTCGAGCACCCCCCGACCGACTTCTTTTGCCTATATAGTCCCACGTACCCTAAAAAAATCCACGAAGAAGATAGATCGGGAGCTCCGCCGCCGCAAGCCTCTGTAGCCACCAAAAACCTCTTGGGAGCCCTTCCCGGCACCCTGCCGGAGGGGGGGGGGATCCTTCACCAGTGGCCATCTTCATCATCCCGACGCTATCCATGACGAGGAGGGAGTATTTCACCCTCGGGGCTGAGGGTATGTAGCAGTAGCTATGTGTTTGATCTCTCTCTCTCTCTCGTGTTCTCTCTCGTGTTCCCTCTATGGCACGATCTTGATGTATCCCGAGCTTTTCTACTGTAGTTGGATCTTATGATGTTTCTCCCCCTCTATTCTCTTGTGATGAATTGAGTTTTCCCCTTTGAAGTTATCTTATCGGATAGAGTATTTTATGAGAACACTTGATGTATGTCTTGCCGTGCTTATCTGTGGTGACAATGGGATATCATGTGCCTCTTGATGTATGTTTTGGTGACCAACTTGCGGGTTCCGCCCATGAACCTATGCATAGGGGTTGGCACACGTTCTTGACTCTCCGGTAGAAACTTTGGGGCACTCTTTGAAGTACTTTGTGTTGGTTGAATAGATGAATCTGAGATTGTGTGATGCATATCGTATAATCATGCCCACGGATACTTGAGGTGACAATGGAGTATCTAGGTGACATTAGGGTTTTGGTTGATTTGTGTCTTAAGGTGTTATTCTAGTACGAACTCTTTTATAGATCGATCCGAAAGAATAACTTTGAGGTGGTTTCGTACCCTGCCATAATCTCTATGTTTATTCTCCACTATTAGTGGCTTTGGAGTGACTCTTTGTTGCATGTTGAGGGATTGTTATATGATCTATCTATGTTATTATTGTTGAGAGAACTTGCAATAGTGAAAGTATGAACCCTAGGCCTTGTTTCCTACCATTGCAATACTGTTTACACTCACTTTTACCACTAGTCACCTTGCTGTTTTTATAATTTCAGATTACAAAAACCTTTATCTACTATCTATTTTGCACTTGTATCACCATCTCTTCGCCGAACTAGTGCACCTATACAAATTACCATTGTATTGGGTGTGTTGGGGACACAAGAGACTCTTTGTTATTTGCTTGCAGGGTTGTTTGAGAGAGACCATCTTCATCCTACGCCTCCTACGGATTGATAAACCTTAGGTCATCCACTTGAGGGAAATTTGCTACTGTCCTACAAACCTGTGCACTTGCAGGCCCAACAACGTCTACAAGAAGAAGGTTGTATAGTAGACATCAAGCTCTTTTCTGGCGCTGTTGCCGGGGAGGTTAGCACTTGAAGGTATATCTTTAGATCTTGCAGTCGAGTCTTTTGTTTCTTGTTTTATCACTAGTTTAGTTTATAAAAGAAAACTACAAAAAATGGAATTGAGTTTGTCTCATATGCTTCGTCTTTTTAATATCTTTTGTGAGTTTGATGGAAAGGAAAATTGTGCTCAAGTGCTAGAAGAAGAATGCATTAGAATGTTTGGTACTATATCTTTGAATGATGAGCATGATTGCAATGTTTTTAGTATGAATTCCTTGAATATCCATGGTGCTAATGATATGCAAAGCCACAAGCTTGGGGGAGCTATGTTTGATGAGGATGATATTTTTTGTCCCCCAAGTTTTGATGAGCAAATTTATTTTGATGATAGCATGCCTCCTACTTATGATGATTACATTGATGAAAGTGGGTTTGGAAGAGTGTCAACTTTAGGTAGTATTGATCCCACTATTTTGGAGGATATTGAATCTTATTGTGATGAATATGAAAGTGGATTCGGAAGAGTGTCAACTTTATTTAGTGATGATTCCACTATTTCGGAAGAGGTTCCAATTGATTATGAGAACAAAGTTGCTATCTATGATGATTATTGTGATGACTTGTATGCTATTAAGAATAATGATATCCATGAAACTTGTCATCATGATTTTAGTTTTCAATTGGATTATGCCTCACATGATAGTTATTTTGTTGAGTTTGCTCCCACTATTATTCATGAGAAGAATTTTGCTTATGTGGAGAGTAGTAAATTTTCTATGCTTGTAGATCATGAAAAGAATGCTTTAAGTGCTGGTTATATTGTTTAATTCATTCATGATGCTACTGAAACTTATTATGAGGGAGGAATATATGCTTGTAGGAATTGCAATAATGTCAAGTTTCCTCTCTATGTGCTTAAAATCTTGAAGCTATGCTTGTTTTACCTTCTCATGCTAGTTGATTATTGTTCCCATAAGTTGTTTGCTCACAAAATCCCTATGCATAGGAAGTGGGTTAGACTTAAATGTGCTAGTCATATTCTTCATGATGCTCTCTTTATGTTTCAGTTCTTATCTTTTATGTGAGCATCATTGCCATCATCATGCCTAGCTAGAAAGGCATTAAAGAAAAGCGCTTGTTAGGAGACAACCTGATATTTATCCTTAATGTGTTTGTGTGTCCACATGATTATTCTACTGTATTAATCATGTTTTATAGATTTTGTTTCAATAAAGTGCCAAGTAGAACCTTTGGAAAGACTTGGGTGAAGTTTATGTGATCTTGCTGTAAAAAACAGAAACTTCTGCGCTCATGAGATTAGCTGCCATTTTTTTACTGAAGAGTGATTTTAGGTTGATTCTTTTTGCAGATGATTAATAGACAAATTCCTCAGGTCCACCAATTTATTTCATAATTTTTGGGGTTCCAGAAGTATACGTTTGATACAGATTACTACAGACTGTTCTGTTTTTGACAGATTCTGTTTTCATTGTGTTGTTTGCTTATTTTGATGCATCTATGGCTAGTATTAAGTGGTATGAACCATAGAGAATTTATAATACAGTAGATATTAAACCAATATGAATTTATAATGAGTTCATTACAGTACCTAAGTGGTGGTTTATTTTCTTATACTAACGGAGCTTACGAGTTTTGTGTTGTGTTTTGTGTGGTTGAAGTTTTCAAGTTTTGGGTAAAGATTCGATGGACTATGGAATAAGGAGTGGAAAGAGCCTAATCTTGGGGATGCCCAAGGAACCCCAAGGTAATATTCAAGGACAACCAAGAGCCTAAGCTTGGGGATGCCCCGGAAGGCATCCCCTCTTTTGTCTTCGTTCATCGGTAACTTTACTTGGAGCTATATTTTTATTCACCACATGATTTGTGTTTTGCTTGGAGCGTCATTTTATTTTGCTAGGTTTTGCTTTCTGTTAGTTAGAATAATGTTTTGCATCTTTAGTTTCAATAAAAAAGTCAAGGATAGCGTTTGCCATGCTTATTTTGCTAGTATACATGTTGCTGTTTGAAAACAGAAAGTTTACCGCTGTTGCAAAAATTCCCTAGAAAAGTCAGAGAATGGTATAACGTTGAATCTTTTTGCATATTGAGCTCTGATAAATTCATTACAGTGGGAAGTTTATTTCATAATTTTTGGAGTCAGGGAAGTATTGTTACTCTTGCATTCTTTACAGACTATACTGTTTTGGCAAATTGCTGTTATGTTTGCATTGTTTGCATATGTTTGCTTGTTTAATGATTATATTTGAGGCTAGGAGTATTAAATAGGCAGAGGCATTTAGTATTCAATGTTGAATAATAATTTAAGTGATTTGTTATAGTAGAAAATGATAAGGTTTTGCATTGGTTTATACTAACCTATCTCACGAGTTCTTGTTGAGTTTGTTGTGAATGAAGCTCTTGATAAAAAGAGAAACCATGTTATGAGAGGAATTCAGGAGACACAAAAGTTCAAGCTTCGGGATGCCCAAGGCACCCCAAGATAATATTTCAATAAGTCTCAAGAATCTAAGCTTGGGGATGCCCCGGTAGGCATCCCACCTTTCTTCTTCAACCACTGTTGGTTAGTATCGGTTGAGCCTAAGTTTTTGCTTCTTCACATGAGTTGTGCTATCCTTGCAATGTCATTTTATTTTGTTTTGCTTGCTTCTTGAATAAGATACCAAGATCTGAAATTCTTTAATGAGAGAGAGTCTCTGCATAGTTGCATAATTATTTAGCTACTCTTTGATCTTCACTTATATCTTTCGGAGTAGTTTGTCGTTTGCTCTAGTACTTCACTTATATCTTTTAGAGCACGGTGGTGGTTATATTTTGAAGAAATTGCTAGTCTCTCATGCTTCACTTATATTATTTTGAGAGTCTTAAACAACATGGTAATTTGAATGAAAACTATCATAGGAAGTGAATTGGATGCTATGATCAATTTGATACTTGGTAATTGTTTTGAGATATAAAGGTAGTAATGTTAGAGTCATGCTAGTGGGTAATTATGAAATTGAGAAATACTTTTGTTAAAGTTGGCAAGTCCCATAGCATGCACGTATGGTAAAAGTTGTGTGACAAATTTGTTGCATGAGGTGCTCTTTTGATTGTCTTCCTTATGAGTGGCAGTCGAGGACGAGCGATGGTCTTTTCCTACCAATCTATCCCTCTTGGGGCATGCGTAGTAGTACTTTGCTTCGAGGGCTAAGTAGACTTTTGCAATAAGTATATGAGTTCTTTATGACTAATGTGAGTCCATGGATATACGCACACTCATCCTTCCACTTTGGTAGCCTCTCTTATTACTGCGCAACTTTCGCCGGTATTGAACCCATTATTTACCTTCCTCAAAACAGCCACCATACCTACCTATTATGTCATTTCCATAGCCATTCCGAGATATATTGCCATGCAACTTTCCACCGTTTCGTTTATTATGACATGTTCCATCATTGTCATATTGCTCTTTGCATGATCATGTAGTTGACATCGTATTTGTGGCAAGGCGACCATCATAATTTTCATACATGTTGCTCTTGATTCATTGCATATCCTGGTACACCGCTGGAGGCATTCATATAGAGTCATATCTTGTTCTAGCTTTGAGTTGTAATTCTTGAGTTGTAAATCCATAAAAGTGTGATGATCTTCATTATTAGAGCATTGTCCCAGTGAGGAAAGAATGATGAAGACTATGATTCCCCCACAAGCCGGGATGAGACTTCGGACTTTACAAAAAGAAAAAAAAAGAAAAAAAAAGAGAAAGGCCAAAAAGAAAAAAAAGGAAGGCCAAAGAAAAAAAAAAGAAAAAAAAGAGAAAAAGAAAAAGAAAAAAAGAAAATGAGAGAAAAAGAGAGAAGGGACAATGCTACTATCTCTTTTTCCACACTTGTGCTTCAAAGTAGCACCATGATCTTCATGATAGAGAGTCCCATATGTTGTCACTTTCATATACTAGTGGGAATTTTTCATTATAGAACTTGGCCTGTATATTCCAATGATGGGCTTCCTCAAAATGCCCTAGGTCTTCGTGAGCAAGCGAGTTGGATGCACACCCACTTAGTTTCTTTTGTTGAGCTTTCATATATTATAGCTCTAGTGCATCCGTTGCATGGCAATCCCTACTCACTCACATTGATATCTATTAATGGGCGTCTCCATATAGCCCGTTAATACACCTAGTTGATGTGAGACTATCTTTTCCCACTTTTTGTCCTCACAACCACCACCATTCACCACCATAGTGCTATGTCCATGGCTTGCGCTCATGTATTGCGTAAGAGTTGAAAAAGCTGATGCGCGTTAAAAAGTATGAAACAATTGCTCGGCTCGTCATCGGGGTTGTGCATGATGGGAGTATTTTGTGTAATGAAAATGAAGCATGGCCTAACTATATGATTTTGTAGGTATAATCTTTCTTTGGCTATGCTATTTTGATAGGACATGATTATTTGTTAGTATGCTTTGAAGCATTATTATTTTTATGTTTTATAAGCTTTTATCTTGTATCATTTGGATCTGAACATTCATGCCACAATAAAGAAAATTACATTGAGAATCATGCTAGGTAGCATTCCACATCAAAAATTCTGTTTTTATCATTTACCTACTCGAGGATGAGCAGGAATTAAGCTTGGGGATGCTTGATACGTCTCCAACGTATCTATAATTTTTTATTGTTCCATGCTATTATATTACTTGTTTTGAATGATTATGGGCTTTATTATACACTTTTCTATTACTTTTAGGACTAACCTATTAACCGGAGGCCCAACCCAGATTGTTGTTTTATTGCCTGTTTCAGTATTTCGAAGAAAAGGAATATCAAACGGAATCCAAATGGAATGAAACCTTCGGCATCGTGATTTTTTGGAAGAATATCATCCTGGAGGCTTGGAGATCAAGTCAGAAGATCCTCGAGGAGCCCACGAGATAGGAGGGCCCTCCCCCCTTACAAGGGCGCGCCCCCTGTCTCGTGGACCCCTCGAGCACCCCCCGACCGACTTCTTTCGCCTATATAGTCCCACGTACCCTAAAAACATCCACGGAGAAGATAGATCGGGAGTTCCGTCGCCGCAAGCCTCTGTAGCCACCAAAAACCTCTCGCGAGCCCTTCCCGGCACCCTGCTGGAGGGGGGGATCCTTCACCGGTGGCCATCTTCATCATCCCGGTGCTATCCATGATGAGGAGGGAGTAGTTCACCCTCGGGGCTAAGGGTATGTACC
The DNA here is from genome assembly GCF_002162155.2 of Triticum dicoccoides. Taxonomy (NCBI): domain Eukaryota; kingdom Viridiplantae; phylum Streptophyta; class Magnoliopsida; order Poales; family Poaceae; genus Triticum; species Triticum dicoccoides. The sequence continues at coordinate 364,718,515 of NC_041393.1, read as the reverse complement.
AGTAGCTATGTGTTTGATCTCTCTCTCTCTCGTGTTCTCTGTCGTGTTCCCTCTATGGCATGATCTTGATGTATCCCTAGCTTTGCTATTGTGGTTGGATCTTATGATTTTTCTCCCCCTCTACTCTCTTGTGATGAATTGAGTTTTCCCCTTTGAAGTTATCTTATCGGATTGAGTCTTTTATGAGAACACTTGATGTATGTCTTGCCGTGCTTATCTGTGGTGACAATGGGATATCATGTGCCTCTTGATGTATGTTTTGGTGACCAACTTGCGGGTTCCGCCCATGAACCTATGCATAGGGGTTGGCACACGTTCTTGACTCTCCGGTAGAAACTTTGGGGCACTCTTTGAAGTACTTTGTGTTGGTTGAATAGATGAATCTGAGATTGTGTGATGCATATCGTATAATCATGCCCACGGATACTTGAGGTGACAATGGAGTATCTAGGTGACATTAGGGTTTTGGTTGATTTGTGTCTTAAGGTGTTAGTCTAGTACGAACTCTTTTATAGATCGATCCGAAAGAATAACTTTGAGGTGGTTTCGTACCCTACCATAATCTCTACGTTTGTTCTCCGCTATTAGTGGCTTTGGAGTGACTCTTTGTTGCATGTTGAGGGATTGTTATATGATCTATCTATGTTATTATTGTTGAGAGAACTTGCACTAGTGAAAGTATGAACCCTAGGCCTTGTTTCCTACCATTGCAATACCTTTTACGCTCACTTTTACCACTTGTTACCTTGCTGTTTTTATAATTTCAGATTACAAAAACCTTTATCTACTATCTATTTTGCACTTGTATCACCATCTCTTCGCCGAACTAGTGCACCTATACAAATTACCATTGTATTGGGTGTGTTGGGGACACAAGAGACTCTTTGTTATATGGTTGCAGGGTTGTTTGAGAGAGACCATCTTCATCCTATGCCTCCTACGGATTGATAAACCTTAGGTCATCCACTTGAGGGAAATTTGCTACTGTCCTACAAACCTGTGCACTTGCAGGCCCAATAACGTCTACAAGAAGAAGGTTGTGTAGTAGATATCACCGGCCGCTAGAAGAAGGGGGAGGGGGCGAGGTCGAGGCCGTCGTGGTGCTCGAGGGAGAGGAGGATGGGGCGGCAGATTAGCCTCGCCTCCGTCAGCAGCCCCTCCTCCAATGGAGGGACACGTTGGGGACAACCCTTGCGAATTCTTCATCAGGCTCCGCCAGCCATCGCGCCGTCGCCTTCGCCTTCCGATTGCAATTGCTCAGGAGATGGAGCTGGATCCGCCACAGACGTTGCGGCTGCATATGAGGGGTTGTGGGAACAGTGGCACATGGGCCAACGTTGAGTTCTCCGCCCCTCACGTCATGTTTCTCCACCGAGGGTGGAAGACCTTCGCTCGCCTCCATAGCTTGACGGAGGGGCTCACTCTCCATTTCAAACTAATGGAGGGTGGCCTCCTCTCCGTCAAGATCTTCGGGCACTTCGGGACTCGCGTGAGGTGCTGCATGGAGAGCTCCTCCGACAATGACGATTCCTCCTCGAGCGAGGGTAATGAGGAGGACAGTGGCAGCAACGACGAGGGTAGCGGGCGGCAGGATGACGGGTCCGACTAGGTGTCGGGCGCCACTCCGGGTGGCACCGGCGACCCTATCATCTGTGTCGCCGGCTCCTTGAACTTCTCGGGGTCACCTCCTTGGGCGGCTGGCGTGGGGAGGCGTGGAAGAGGAAGAGGGCGAGCGGCAAGGCTGTCAAGTCAGAGTATGCGGGCATCGACGCCTTCGTCGCGTATTGACGTCCTGCCGCCTCGCCTTCGAGCTCTTCCTCCGGCGCCGCCATCACCATCCAGCCCTTGGACAGCCACCGAGATGTTCTCTTGGTGTCTTCTGCCACTCGTAGCTCGCCTAGGCACCCCTTTTGCCCTTCTGCTTTCTTGTTCCATTTCCTGAGGAGAGGGACAAGAAAGGGATTACGGGCACCTTATCTTTTTAGTCTTGTAAACCCTCGGGCCTTTGTTAATCTTTATAACTTGTAATCCCCTTGCTCATGTTTTTCATTTCGTATGAACTGTACCTGTACGGGATGTTTTTTAATGAAAAAGGGATGTTTGCCGGTTTTTTCGTTCGCAGGCAGAACCCACGACAAGGAGTGAATCCTCGTTATCTTTAAGATAAACTTTTTTCACCCGGCAACAGGCCCTGTCGTCTCCCCACTTCGCTCGACCTTTCTCACGCCCTTGGCGGAGGCAGGGATGAGGTGGGCTTAGGATCCTCGTTCCTCTTCCCCGCTGCCGCGGCTACGACCAAATTCGGACCCAGGGGATAATCCTTGGGTGCCGAAAAGAGGGGAGCACGGTAGCTCAGAGATAGAATGGGGTTTCATGTATCCCAGTCCATAACGAAATGCATGATAGAGGATAGAGAACTTATCTGGGTCTACAGCCCCTGGCAACTTCGTCTTGCCGCGGATGGATCGTTGTCTTCGCAGCCCCCGGCAACCTTGGCTTGCCGGGGCTCGGACGCCGGTCCATCCCCTTTCGTTCAAAATAGCTCGGTAGGGATATTTATGTGTCCTGCGAACCAAAGAAGACAGAGAAGAACAGAGAGATGCGCACTCGACCTCTAAGCTAGGGGTTAGCCGCCACTAAGCACTATCAACCCTAACCAAGGAGGAGACTCAAGGGTCTGCGCCTAGCTTTGTAGAAAGGGTTACATGCCTTGCCGGCAAGGCTTGTACAAAAGGGTGGCTTGCCGGGAGGCCCGGCAGCCGCGCCTTATGGGTAAAACTTGCAGAGATGCTCGATGTTCTAGGAGTTGCTCACTGGAATGGCATCTTCAGTCTCCAGCCGGACTGCGCCGGGCCTGGTGACTCGTGTTACCCGATAAGGGCCTTCCCAGTTTGGTGTCAACTTGTTGGAATTCTTGGTCGACTGAACATGCCGAAGAACAAGGTCGCCTTCCTCAAAGCTCCGGGCATGAACCTTGCGGATATGGTAGCGGCACAAGGCTTGCTGGTAGCGTGCTGCTCTCACAGCCGCCCGGAGACGATCTTCCTCAAGGAGCGTTGCGTCATCTTGTCGCAGTCGCTCTTGCTCAAGCTCATCATAAGAGAGCACTCGAGGTGACCCGTATATGAGTTCTGTGGGGAGAACTGCTTCTGCCCCGTAAACCAGGGCAAAGGGTGTCTGGCCGGTGGCTCGATTTGGCGTTGTTCTAATCGACCAAAGAACTGCCGGCAAGTCATCAATCTAGGGTCTTCCGCTTTTGCGCAGCTTGTCAAAAGTCTTCGTTCTTAAGCCTCGCAAGACTTCAGCATTTGATCTCTCCGCTTGGCCATTGCTCCATGGATGTGCCACGGAAGCAAAACAGACCCTGCTGCCGAGATCCTCAATGTATTGCATGAAGGCATGGCCTGTGAACTATGTGCCATTGTCGGTGATGATCCTGTTGGGCACCCCAAAACGGAACACTAGTCCCTTGAAGAACTTGATGGTTGACTGCGCCGTCACCTTCCTCACTGCTTCCACCTCTGGCCACTTTGTGAACTTGTCGATTGCGACATACAAGTACTCAAAGCCCCCGACAGCACGAGGGAAGGGGCCCAATATGTTGAGCTCCCAGACCGAGAAGGGCCAGGAGAGAGGGATAGTTTGCAGGGCTTGATCTGGTTGATGGAGCTTCTTCAAATGGAACTGGCATGCTTCACACTTGGTTACTAGTGCCATCGCATCCTGGAGGGCGATGGGCCAAAAGAAACCTTGCCAGAAGGCCTTGCCGTCAAGGGCCCTCGACCCTATGTGGGAGCCACATATGCCTCCATGTATCTCTGCCAACAGCTTTAGTCCTTCCTCCTGGGAGATGCACTTCAATTTCACCCCATTCGGTCTTTTTTTGTACAATACGTTATCAACGAATTGGTACAGAGCAGACCGGCGGGCTACTCTTTCTGCCTCTTCCTGCTCCTCAGGAAGCTCTCCCTTTTGAAGGAATCGGGCGGTGTGTTGCGCCCATGCCGGAGCCTGTGGCTCGATGACAAGGACCAAAGGCATCTCTTCTGCCATGGGAGCGGCCATCTCCACGGCCATGACCTGAGGTCCTGCCGGAGTCGGCTGTCCTGCTGCAGGATCGGCATCCATGACAACATCTTCGCCGGTGGATCAGGGGAGCTTGGTGGGGAAGTACTTGCTAGGGACTAGCTTCCTCCGCTTGTTCTGCCCGGTCGACGGCTCCACGGATGGTTGAGTTAACTGAAGCACAAAAGTACCTGGTTCCACAGGTAGCTTGAGGGCAGCGCGCTTTGACAGGTAGTCGGCGATGTCGTTCTCCGCCCAAGGGACATGCTCCGCTTGTATACCGTCAAAGCGCTCCTCCAGTTTCCTCACCTCATCTACGTAAGCTTCCATCAACGGGCTTTGATAATCTTTGTTGATTTGCCTGACGACGAGCTGTGAGTCTCCCCTGACGATGAGCTTTTTAACTCCGAGGTCTGCCGCGATCCTAAGACCGGCAAGCAAACCTTCATACTCGGCGGTGTTGTTGGTTGACATCTCCCGGGGGAAGTGCATCTAGATGACATACTTGAGGTGCTCTTCGGTGGGTGCGACAAGAAGCACACCAGCACCGGCGCCTTCCAGCGAGAAGGCACCATCAAAGTACATGATCCAGTTGTGGCTTGTTTCCTTGCTGGGGAGAGTGGTCTCCTGTACCTCTTCGTCGGGCGTCGAGGTCCATTCCGCAACAAACTCTGCCAAGACTCTGCTCTGAATCGTCGAGGTACTTTCGAACTTCAAACCAAAGCTTGTCAGCTCCAGGGCCCATTCCACGATCCTCCCCATTGCATCTGGGTTATGCAGTATCCGTTGCAATGGGAGGCGGGTGACCACAGTGATCTCGTGCGCTTGGAAGTAATGGCGCAGCTTCCTCGAAGCCATAAGGAGGCCGAAGAGCAGCTTTTGCACACCTGAGTACCTCGACCTAGCCCCCTGCAAGAGGGAGCTGAAGAAGTAAACTGGGTGTTGTACCATTTTCTTCCTTTTCACCACTTCACCTGGCCATGTGGGTCCTGTCGTACTGGCGCCAGTCTTGCCGGGACCGAGCCCTGCCGGGGAATCAGTCTTGTCGGGACCGAGCCCTGCCGGGGAGGGTTCTGGCCCACCAACCGTTGACTCTGCCGCTACTGCTGTCTCCTCATCGACCTCTCTCTGCGCCACTAGTGCGGCACTAACCACCTGATTTGTTGCCACTAGGTAAAGCAGCAACGGTTCTTGTGGTTTGGGCGCAACCAGCACTGGGGTAGAGGAGAGGTATTTCTTCAAATCTTGCAGCGCTGCCTCGGCTTCTGGGGTCCACTCCACTGGCCCTGCCTTCTTCAAGATCTTGAAAAAAGGAAGGGCACGCTCCGCGGACTTGGAGATGAACCAACTCATGGCCGCAACATAGCCAGTGAGCCGACACACGTCCTTGATCCGTTTGGGTGCCTCAATCTGCTCGATGGCCTTGATCTTATCTGGGTTTGCTTCAATCCCGCGCTGGGACACAAAGAACCCGAGAAGCTTGCCCGACGGGACGCCGAAGACACACTTCTCAGGGTTCAATTTGAGGTTGATCTTGCGCAGGTTTGCAAATGTTTCCTCCAGATCTTGCACAAGGGTCGTTTTGTCCTTGGTTTTTACAACTATGTCATCCATATAAGCTTCCATATTTCTATGTAGCTGGGGATCAAAACCAATTTGGATTGCTCTTGCAAAGGTTGAGCCAGCACTCTTCAACCCGAAAGGCATTCGTAAAAAGCAATACGTACCACACGGGGTGATGAATGTTGTATTTTCCTCGTCTTCTTTTGTCATGAAGATCTGGTGGTACCCTAAGTAGGCGTCAAGGAATGATAACAGGTCACACCCATCCGTGGATTCAACAATCTGGTCAATGTGCGGTAACGGGAAGGGATCCTTTGGACAAGCCTTATTAATGTCTGTGTAATCAATACACAGCCTGCGCTTCCCATTTGCCTTGCGCACAACTACCGGATTGACCAACCACGTCGGATGTAGTACTCCTCTCACCAGCCCACCACCTCTAGCTTTCTGATTTCCTCCGTGATGAACTCCTGTCTCTCCAGAGCTTGCTTCCTGACCTTCTGCTTGACGGGCCGCGCATGAGGACAGACAGCAAGGTGGTGCTCAATCACCTCCCTCGGAACGCCGAGGATGTCGGAGGCTTGCCATGCAAACACATCGACATTCACCAGCAAGAAGGTGACGAGCTTGCTTTCGTATTTGCCATCAAGGGTGGAGCTTATGGTAAAAGCTCCGCCCGTGCCGTCCTCCTTGACGGACACCTTCTTGGTCTCTGGTGGTGTGGCTTTGGACTTCTTGCTCTTGCCGACGAAGCTCTCTGGCACATTCTCAACGGAAGCGCAGCACCCCCAAGAGGTGCGCTTGCCGGAGTGGGTGCGAGGGGTCTCACCGGTCTTCTTCCCCCCCCCTCGAGGGCTCCGTCGGCAGGAGCGGGTGCCTTAGCGGCAGCTGCTGCAACTGCTTCCCGGGGGAGTTGGTTGGCGCAGATTAGCGCATCTTTCTTGTCGGAGGGGATGGTGATGATGTTCATCGGCCCGGGCATCTTCAGCATGTTGTAGGCATAGTGTGAAGCGGCCATGAACTTGGCTAGTGCCGGGCGGCTGAGGATCCCGTTGTAAGGCAAGGGGATCTCGGCTACACCGAAAACAATCCTTTCCGTCCTGGGGTTCGGCTCGCCTCCGAATGTCACAGGCAACATGACCTTTCCCTTTGGCTCGCTCCTCCCCGGGTTAACCCCTTCGAACGTGCCCGTCTCCTCGAGGTCTCCATCGGGGATCTGCAGCCTTTTGACCACAACAGGCGAGATCAAGTTCAGGCCGGCCCCGCCATCAACCAACATCTTTGTCACCTTGAGGTTTCGGATTGTTGGTGAAACCAACCACAGCAAGCACCCGACCGCAGTAGTGCGGTCAGGGTGGTCCTTGGTGTCGAAGATGATGGGCATGCTGGACCATTTCAGCGGCTTTCGTGCGTCGAACGATGGCTCCACCGCCGTGATCTCACGCGCCCACTGCTTTAGTTGGCGGTGGGACGTATGCAGCAAGGCGCCACCACCGATGCACATGGCCTATGTGGCCTTTTGAAACTCGTGGTCGTCGGACTCGTCGTCCTCGTCATGATCATCGTCTTCCTGCTTCTTGTCGCGGCCCCGGGCGGGCCTCTCCTACTGATTATCCTTGCCGCGGTGGCCTCCTTGGCCGCCACTTTTCTTGCCGGATCCCTCGTCACCATCTAGGCCTTTCTCCTTGTCCCGCCGCTCATACTCAGCTTTCTGCTTCTCGGCGAGCAGCTCTACCTGCCGACAGTTTTGGAGGTCATGGCCCTTAGTGCAGTGGATCTTTCAATACTGCTTATCGGAGCCCCCTGGCTTATCGGCAGCCGCCAAGGCCCGGCAAGCGGCACACCCGGCAACCTCCTTGCCGGGGTCACTTCCCTTGGGTTTCTTCGTGGCGCCGGTATTGTCGGATCCCTCGATGGAAAGCACGGTCTTGCTCCTACGCTTCCTGTTACGGTGCCGGCCCTTCTTCGTCGGGGTGGCAGTATCATTCGTGGAGTCGGTTCCGCACCGGCGTCTTCGCCGGGGTACTTCCTTCCCTCCTCAGCACGAGCGCACTGATCGGCCAAAACATAAAGTTCGGCCACATCTCTGACCTTGTTCATCGCCATCTCTTCACGCATCTTATGATTGCACACATTCTGATGGAATGCAATGATCACGGCGGCAGGATGAACGTCGGGGATGTTGTACTGCACTCGGCTGAACCTTTGGATGTACTTGCGCAAGTTTTCCCCTTCCTTCTGGGGGATGATGTGTAAATCACTCGCCTAGCCATGAGCTTGGTGACCTCCGGTAAATGCGCCAACAAACTCATGGCACAGATTCGCCCAAGAAGAGATGGAATCCACCAGCAAGTTCATCAACCATGACATAACATTAGGCTTGAGTGCCAACGGGAAGTAATTGGCAAGCAACTTATCATCGCGGGCCCCAGCAGCCTGCATCGCGATGGTGTAGATGCTGAGGAACTCTGACGGGTGAGTCTTGCCATTGTACTTCTCGCCAACGTCAGGCTTGAACGTACGGTGGGAGGGCCACTGGAACTGTCGCAGCTCACGGGTGAAAGCCGGACAGCCCACCTCGTAGGGTAGGCCACCGTAGCCTCCCGGTGCTGGGTGGTCCGTAGCGGGCCCTGCCCGCCAGTCCGACTGGTGGCGCGCGTCACGACGACGCTTGATGGTAGTTTGAGTGTCCTCATGAACCCGCTCCCAAAGGACTTGATGCTGATCACGGTTGGTTCGCGGGTCGGACGACGCGATGGAGATATCATCACGAGCGTCGTCGCGACGGACTGACGCCCGGGGTGGCCGGGACGGAGGAGGGGAGTGCACCATGGCCGCTTCGCCTCTGGCACGGCCTTCGCCGGCACGTGGTGGCCCGGCGGAGCGACGGCCTACGGGTCCCGCCAGACGCAACTCATCATTGTTGGCGATGCCGACGAGGCTCCGGACGGTGGCCCTCCATTCGTCGAGCTTCTCCGCAGCATGAGGAAAATCGAGGAGGAGCTGCGCGCGTGCTAGGGCTTCCGCTGGCGTCGGTGGCGGCGAGAGCTGGGTGGACCGTGATGCGCCTCGACTTCTAACCATGTTAGAAGGAGCTGCGTCACGGCCCCACAGCCGTTCGCCACCTCCGTCAGTGCCTCGGCACGTATGTTGGCCTTCCTCATCATGTGATGGGCGCACAGGACTCTTCCCAGGGTGGCGCGCAGGGTCACTAGCAGGGTGACGCTGCTCATCACGCACAACCTGGGAAGAGCGCGTCGTGGGCGCTGGTGTTGGTGTCTTGGAGGCCACCACGCCGCCGTCTGGCGGGAGGGCGACGCCCCTGGAGGGCCCCGCGCTGCCTGTGGGGGGCCCAACTCCGTCTCTAGAGCCCGCGAGTGGTGGCTCGTCGCCTGGCGCGCGAACAACACCACTCGCCGGGCCTAGACCACCAGGGTGATGTGGATGTTCGCGGTCCGCGCCATGGGTTCTCTCCACGACTGGCCCACTACTAGTCCGCACCGGCACTGGCAATCCGGTCCCGGATGAACCGATCGCCGTGGTCATCTTCTTCTTGGGAGCCATGGCGACGAAGAACAGCTCGGTCAACTGCCAGACTGGATTCTCACAATTGCGCCCCCTCCCTGATGTGCCAAAGATGTCGGTGGGAAACGACACCTATGGGATCACTGTAATCCCTACTACGGTTGCGGGGCGTGGGGATCGTGAGAAGAGCAGGACTAGCAGACAACACAAAGGGGATTTACCCAAGTTCGGGCCGCAAAGATGCGTAAAACCCTATGATCCTGCTTTGGTGGATGTATTTAGTGTTCTAGAGCTCTTGAACTAGCTCTAGTAGCTGCTAGGTTCGAAAGAGCCGAATCCTTGTCCAGTGCGCCATGGGCCTCCTTTTATAGGCGAAAGGGGCTGCCACAGTGGCACACAGGAGGTGGAAAGTGCTACAGCGCTGTGAGCTTATCGCTGGTATTACAGGACAAAGTACATTTAATGCAAGGCTTAGGTGTCCCTCACATTATTGGGGACGGGAGCGAGGCCCGTCCCGTCCATCGCCGCTCCTCCTCTCTTTGACACGCGCCCTGGCCAGCGGTGCATGCGGTGCCATGTAGGCAGGCAGGCAGCTGAGGTGGCGCAGTGGTGGAGCCTCCACGAAGGGCTGCATGTTGCCACACAAGTGCCTGCCCAGCTGGTTGGGTCGGCAGTTGCATGCGAACGACGGCGGAGACTTGGCTAGCATGGGCCTGGCAGTGGCCCTGCTGGTGCGCTTGGCGAGGGTCTTGTTGGGTGGCCCGGCAAGGGTCTTGCCACGGCGCGTTGTCGTCCCCGGCAAGGATCTTGCTGGGGGTCTTGGTGAGGATTGTTGCCTTCCTATCCTCATTTGATCTTGACTATTCTTTTTCTTCACAAAGATCTGCATGCCACCATGGAGGTGCCTCCCGAGCCCTGTCCCAATGTGTTTTTCTAGCGTTGGTGGGCTCAAAGGTGGCTCGCTCGGCTGGTGGGGACGAGCTCCCCCGGCAAGGGTCTTGCTGGGGCCGCTGAGGCTGCCCCGGCAAGGGTCCTTGCCGAGGAAACCTGCTTCATCCATCCGATCTCTATGGCCTTGGTCCTTGTCGTTGCTTTGTTTGTCTTGTGCCTTCGGCTTCTCTCCGGCTTCCCTTCACTGCCCTGTTATGCGTGGCCGTGGCGGGTGGCTATGACTGCCCGTGCACAAGCAAAGGGGTCAAAAGCAGAGCCCCTACTTTTGTACACCGACAGAGAGGGATATATCAGTCGACAGAAACAAAAGACAATAACAGTGAAAGTTACTCTAAGACTACTGCCGAATCAAACATTCAACAGTAGTCTCAGGGACTACACCCAGTGGGTGCACTTAGCGTGCCCCCATTGGTTTAGATCAACACTCAGCATGGTCTGCCCAGCGTGAGTCAAAAAAAGTAGATTCTCAGACCTTAGCCGATTGCCAGCAGTCGACCGTGGTCTCGGGGACTACACCCAGTGGGTGCACTCTGCGTGCCCCCACTGGTTCGGACAAAAAACTAGACTCAGAATGAGTCGAGTGGAGTGGAAGACCTCTTAAAACTCTAAAGCAGGCACACCCTAGTTGGTGATCGGATATGAAACATAGACCCATGATATTAGATGCACATATGGGCAGCGTTCAAAAGTTCAGTCGGGAGATAACTGACCTTAACATTGGTCTGCAGAGCGGTGCTGGCATTATAGGCCACCTGACTGGCCTCGTGCATCACCTTCACCTGCCCCATAACAAGATTCACCTGGCGAAGAGCCTCCCTGGCAGCACTTGGCGAGTCATTTGGAGTTTGGTATGCATCAAAGAGTGATTTCTCCAATGCGGCCAAAGCAGCCACTGGGTCAGATGTGTGGAGTTGCACTGGAGCAGCAGGAGTCGGAGCAGTCGATCCTCATGGGCAATCAGTCGTCAGCGGGTCAGCGAAGGTGACGTTGGTCCGAACTAGATCTCCGGATCGCTCGACCACCTCCTCAAGCACTAGCGTCAACTGAGGGGCTTGAACTTCAAGCCCTCTCCCGCTCGAGCCCTTGCCTCTCCTCCTCCTCTCCTTCTGAGGCGCTTCTTCTTCCTCTTCTTCTTCAGGAAGCACGACAATGTCTCGTGGAGCTGCAGCGAAAAGAAAAACATCAGAAATTCAACTGACCGACAACTCAATCGACAAAATAAGTTTTGGTCGAGCGGACTTCCAGCTCAGTAGGTGGCCGCGGCATCGGCTTCCCCATCTCCTGGGGCCTTGTCAATATCCATGTCAGTCATGGCAGAGGTTGGGATGGAAAGGTACACGATCCATTTGGTTAGAATAGAAGAATCAATCGACAGAGAAAAGCACAGGAAATATGCTCACCCTGAGGCAACAGGGACGTCCATCTTGATCCTCGGCAGAGTCTTCCGAGCCTTTGGAGGAGAAAACTTGGGCTGCTTGGCGACTTTCTCTATTGGCTCCGGAGTCAACGTCTGGGTGCGCTTCTGCGTTTGGGTGCTTGGGGCCATGTTCTTTCCGCGCCTGCCCGCCGGGTCATGGTGTTGCTTGAATCGGCGTTCAGAGCGGGGCGGCGAGTCGACAGCCTCCTCGTCATCATCATCCGAAAATTCCCATTTGCCTCTCTCCTCCGCACTGGCCTCTCCCTCCTGGCCTTTCTCCAGAACTTGTTCACCATTGGGCATCGAATACATGTCAGTAAAAACCTACAAGACAAGAAGTCAAGTAAAAGTCAGTCGGGCTCAAGAGCAGTCAGAATGTGTATTCAAAAACGGTCATAATGGAGGCCATACCTTTTCAGGTTGATTGTCATCATTGAAGGGGACGACTCTCCTGGCTTCTCTAGGGTTGTCCTTGTTGCCTGTAATGCTCTTCAACCACATGGCCACTGTCTTGGCCGGTACTTCTTCTGGATGAACCCGAGCAGTGCCGTCAGCCCCAAAGTACATCCACATGGGATGGTCACGGGCCTGAAGAGGCTGGATGCATCGACCGAGGAATACTTCCAGTAGGTCCATGCCAGTGACGCCCTGATTGATCAGTTGGACAACCCTCTCAACTAGCATGTTTGTCTCCACGCTCTCAGCAGCAGTCACTTTCAGCGAAGAAGGAGTCTGAACATGGTCAAAGGTGAAGTGGGGAAGCCCGATCGACTGACCTGGAGTTGCGAGGTCCTGGCAGTAGAACCAGGTCGACTACCAGCCCCTAACCGATTCAGGAAGAGTCATGGAAGGGAAAGAGCTCCTCTGCCTCTTCTGGATACCCAAACCCACACACATCTGAATGACATGTGTTTTCTCGTCACTCGTGTTTGCTTTCTTCACCGACTGAGAACGGATGGTGAAAATATGCTTAAAAAGACCCCAGTGCGGTCGACACCCCAGAAAGTTCTCGCACATAGACACGCATGCAGCAAGGTATGATACGTCCATTTTGCATCATGCTTTTATATCAATATCTATTGCATTATGGGCTGTTATTACACATTATATCTCAATACTTATGGCTATTCTCTCTTATTGTATAAGTTTTACCATGAAGAGGGGGAATGCCGGCAGCTGGAATTCTGGCTGGAAAAGGAGCAAACGTTGGAAACCTATTCTGCACAACTCCAAAAGTCCTGAAACTCCACAAAACATCTTTTTGGATTTAATAAAAAATTCTGAGCGAAAGAAATACACCAGGGGGCCCACACTATGTCCAGGAGAGAGGAGGGCGCCCCCCCTATAGGGCGCGCCTCCTATCTCCTGGGCCCCCTGGTGGGCCTCCGGTGTCCATCTTCTGCAATATTAGAGCTTTTACCCTGGAAAAATTGTGGGCAAGCTTACGGGACGAAACTCCGCCACCACGAGGCGGAATCAATCTAGGGCTCTGGCGGAGTTGTTCTGCCGGGGACACTTCCCTCCGGGAGGGGGAAATCATCACCAACATCATCGCCAACGATCCTCTCATCGAGAGGGGGTCAATCTCCATCAACATCTTCACCAGCACCATCTCCTCTCAAAACCCTAGTTCATATCTTGTATCCAATCTTGTATCAAAACCACAAATTGGTACCTGTGGGTTGCTAGTAGTGTTGATTACTCCTTGTAGTTGATGCTAATTGGTTTACTTGGTGGAAGATTATATGTTCAGATCCTTTATGCATATTATTACTCCTCTGATTATGAACATGAATATGCTTTGTGAATAGTTATGTTTGTTCCTGAGGACATGGGTGAAGTCTTGCTATTAGTAGTCATGTGAATTTGGTATTCGTTCGATATTTTGATGAGATGTATGTTGTCTTTTCCTCTAGTGGTGTTAGGTGAATGTCAACTACATGACACTTCACCATTATTTGGGCCTAGAGGAAGGCATGGGGAAGTAATAAGTAGATGATGGGTTGCTAGAGTGACAGAAGCTTAAACCCTAGTTTATGCGTTGTTTCGTTAGGGGCTGATATGGATCCATATGTTTAATGTTGTGGTTAGGTTTACCTTAATACTTCTTTTGTAGTTGCGGACGCTTGCAATAAGGGTTAATCATAAGTGGGATGCTTGTCCAAGTAAGGACAGTACCCAAGTACTGGTCCACCCACATATCAAATTATCGAAGTACCGAACGCGAATCATATGAACGTGATGAAAACTAGCTTGACAATAATTCCCATGTGTCCTCGGGAGCTCCTTTCTCATTATTAGAAATTGTCTAGTCTTATCCTTTGCTACATAAAGGATTGGGACAACTTGGTGCACTTTATTTACTTTATTTACTTGTTACTCGTTATCATTTATCTTATCACAAAACTATCTATCACCTACAATTTCAGTGCTTGCAGAGAAAACCTTACTGAAAACCGCTTATCATTTCCTTCTGCTCCTCGTTGGGTTCGACACTCTTACTTATTGAAAGGACTTCGATTGATCCCCTACACTTGTGGGTCATCAAGACTCTTTTCTGGCACCGTTGCCGGGGAGTCTAGCGCTTTTGGTGAGTGGAACTTGGTAAGGAAACATTTATATAGTGTGCTGAAATTTTCTGTTACTTGTCACTATGGAAACTAATCCTTTGAGTGGCTTGTTTGGGGTATCTTCACCCCAACCAGAAGCGCAAATAGTTGCTCCTCAACCTACTGAACTTTATGAAAATATTTACTTTGAGATCCCTTCGGGTATGATCGAGAAACTACTAGCTAATCCATTTGTAGGAGATGGAACATTGCATCCCGATTTACACATTATCTTTGTGGATGAAGTTTGTGGATTATTTAAGCTTGCAGGTATTCCCGATGATGTTGTCAAAAGTAAGGTCTTCCCTTTATCTTTGAAGGGAGATGCATTTACATGGTATAGGCTATGTGATGATACGAGATCTTGGAATTATAAACGATTGAAGCTGGAATTTCACCAGAAGTTCTATCCTATGCACCTTGTTCATCGTGATCGTAATGACATATATAATTTCTGGCCTCGCAAAGGAGAAAGCATCGCTCAAGCTTGGGGGAGGATTAAGTCAATGTTATATTCATTCCCCAATCATGAGCTCTCTCGGGAAATGATTATTAAGAAATTTTATGCTCGACTTTCTCTTGATAATCGCAACCTGCTCGATACTTCCTGTGCTGGTTCTTATATGCTGAAGACTATTGATTTCAAATGGGATTTATTGGAAAGAATTAAACGCAACTCTGAAGATTGGGGTTCCGACGATGGTAAGGATTAAGGTATGACACCTAAGTTCGATTGTGTTAAATCTTTTATGGATACCGATACTTTTCGTGGATTTAGCGCTAAGTATGGACTTGACTCTGAGGTAGTAGCTTCTTTCTATGAATCTTTTGCTACTCACGTTGATCTCCCTAAAGAGAAGTGGTTTAAATATAATCCTCCTGTTGAAGTGAAAGTAGTTGCACCTATTACAGTCGAAGAAAAGACTATTACCTATAGTGATCCTATTGTTCCTACTACTTATGTTGAAAAACCTCCTTTTCCCGTTAGGATAAAGGATCATGCTAAAGCTTCAACTATTGTTCGTAAGAGTAATACTAGGACTTATACACCTCCTGAGCAAATTAATGTTGAACCTAGTATTGCTATGGTTAAATATCTCTTTGATGATGATTTAGATGGGCATGTTATTTATTTCTGTGGTGAGACTGCTAATATTGCTAGGCCGGATACTAAGACACGTAGACCTGTCGTAGGCATGCCTGTTATTTCTGTTAAAATAGGAGACCATTGTTATCATGGCCTATGTGATATGGGTGCTAGTGCTACCGCTATACCTTATGATTTATATAAAGAAATTATGCACGACATTGCACCCGTTGAATTAGAAGACATTGACGTTACTATTAAGCTTGCTAATAGGGACACCATTAAACCTGCTCGGATTGTTAGAGATGTTGAAGTTTTGTGTGGGAAAGTTAAATACCCTGTTGATTTTCTTGTTCTTGCTTCCCCACAAGATGCCTTTTGTCCAATTATTTTTGGTAGACCCTTCTTGAATACGGCTAGTGCTAAGATTAATTGTGAAAAGAATATTGTCACTATTGGCATAGATGGTATGTCTCATGAGTTTAATTTCGCTAAGTTTATAGACAACATCGTGATAGGGAACCACCTAGTAAGGATGAGATTATTGGTCTTGCTTCCATTGTTGTTCCTCCAACTGATCCGTTAGAACAATACTTGCTAGACCATGAAAACGATATGTTTATGAAGGAAAGAAGGGAAATAGATGAAGTGTTCCTTAAACATGAACCTATGCTGAAACATAACCTTCCCGTTGAAATTCTTGGGGATCCCCCTCCACCCAAGGGTGATCCCGTGTTTGAACTTAAACCATTACCTGATAATCTTAAGTATGCTTATCTTGATGAAAAAGAAATATATCATGTTATTATTAGTCTAACCTTTCAGAGCAAGAAGAAGAAAGATTATTGAAAACTCTCAAGAAGCACCGAGCTGCTATTGGATATACTCTGGATGATCATAAGGGCGTTAGTCCCACATTATGCCAACACAAAATTAATATGGAGGACGATGCCAAACCAGTTAGAGATCCTCAACGACGACTAAATCCCAAGATGAAAGAAGTGGTAAGAAAGGAGATACTAAAGCTCCTTGAGGCAGGTATTATTTATCCCGTTGCTGATAGTGAATGGGTAAGTCCTGTCCACTGTGTTCCCAAAAAGGGAGGTATTACCATTGTTCCTAATGATAAAGATGAATTGATCCCGCAAAGAATTATTACAGGTTATAGGATGGTAATTAATTTTCGTAAGTTAAGTAAAACTACTAAGAAAGATCATTACCCTTTACCTTTTATTGATCAAATTCTAGAAAGACTATCCAAACACACACATTTCTGCTTTCTAGATGGTTATTCTGGTTTCTCTCAGATACCTGTGTCAGTGAAGGATCAATCTAAAACTACTTTTACTTGCCCTTTTGGTACTTTTGCTTATAGACGTATGCCTTTTGGTTTATGTAATGCACCTGCTACCTTTCAAAGATGCATGATGGCTATATTCTCTGATTTTTGTGAAAAGATTTGTGAGGTATTCATGGATGATTTCTCAGTTTATGGATCCTCTTTTGATGATTGCTTGAGCAACCTTAATCGAGTTTTGTAGAGATGCGAAGACACTAGTCTCGTCCTAAATTGGGAAAAGTGTCACTTTATGGTTAATGAAGGCATTGTCTTGGGGCATAAGATCTCCGAGAGAGGTATTGAAGTTGATAAAGCCAAAGTTGATGCTATTGAAAAGATGCCATGTCCCAAGGACATAAAAGGTATAAGAAGTTTGCTTGGTCACGCAGGTTTTTATAGGAGGTTCATTAAGGACTCTGACTAATTTATTGCAAAAAGATATTCCTTTTGTCTTTGATGATGATTGTGTAGAAGCATTTGAAATACTTAAGAAAGCTTTGATCACTGCACCTATTGTCCAGCCACCTGATTGGAATTTACCTTTTGAAATTATGTGTGATGCTAGTGATTATGCTGTAGGTGCGGTTCTAGGGCAAAGAGTCGATAAGAAATTGAATGTTATCCAGTATGCTAGTAAGACTCTTGATACTGCCCAGAGAAATTATGCTACTACTGAAAAAGAATTCTTAGCAGTTGTGTTTGCATGTGATAAGTTTAGACCTTATATTGTTGATTCCAAAGTTACTATTCACAGTGATCATGCTGCTATTAAATGTCTTATGGAAAAGAAAGATGCTAAGCCTAGACTCATTAGATGGGTTCTCTTGCTCCAAGAATTTGACTTGCATATTATTGATAGAAAGGGAGCTGAGAACCCCGTTGCAGATAACTTGTCTAGGTTAGAGGATGTTCTTGATGACCCACTGCCTATTAATGATAGCTTTCCTGATGAACAATTAGCGGTCGTCAATGCTTCTCGTATTGCTCCTTAGTATGCTAATTTTGCTAATTACATTGTTGCTAAATATATACCGCCTAGTTTCACATACCAGCAAAAGAAAAAGTTCTGTTATGATTTAAGACATTACTTCTGGGATGACCCACCCCTTTATAAAGAAGGAGTAGATGGTGTTATTAGACGTTGTGTGCCTGAGCATGAACAGGAACAGATCCTACGTAAGTGTCACTCTGAATCCTATGGAGGACACCACGCTGGAGATAGAACTACACACAAGGTACTACAATCCGGTTTTATTGGCCTACTCTCTTCAAAGATGCTCGTAAGTTTGTCTTATCTTGTGATGAATGTCAAAGAATAGGTAACATTAGTAGACGTCAAGAAATGCCTATGAATTACTCTCTTGTTATTGAACCGTTTGATGTTTGGGGCTTTGATTATATGGGACCTTTTCCTGCCTCTAATGGCTATACACATATTTTAGTTGCTGTTGATTACGTTACTAAGTGGGTAGAAGCTATTCCAACTAGTAGTGCTGATCATAACACTTCTATTAAAATGCTTAAAGAAGTTATTTTTCCGATGTTTGGAGTCCCTATATATCTTATGACTGATGGTGGTTCACATTTTATTCATGGTGCTTTCCGTAAGATGCTTGCTAAGTATGATGTCAATCATATAATCACATCTCCTTATCATCCCCAGTCTAGTGGTCAACTAGAGTTGAGCAATAGAGAGCTCAAATTAATTTTGCAAAAGATTGTGAATAGATCTAGAAAGAATTGGTCCAAAAAACTCGATGATGAATTATGGTCCTATAGAACTGCATACAAAAATCCTATGGGTATGTCTCCATATAAGATGGTTTATGGAAAAACATGTCATTTGCCTCTTGAACTTGAACACAAGGCATATTGGGCTATTAAAGAGCTCAACTATGACTTCAAACTTGCCGGTGAGAAGAGGTTGTTTGATATTAGCTCAATTGATGAATGGAGAACCCAAGCCTATGAGAATGCCAAGCTATTCAAAGAAAAAGTCAAACGCTGGCATGATAAGAGGATACAAAAGCGTGAGTTTAACGTAGGAGACTATGTATTATTATTCAACTCCCGTTTGAGATTTTTTGCGGGAAAACTACTCTCAAAATGGGAAGGTCCTTACGTTATCGAGGAGGTCTATTGTTCTGGTGCCATAAAAATCAACAACTTCTAAGGCACGAGTCCAAGGGTGGTAAACGGTCAAAGAATTAAATATTATATTTCAGGTAATCCTATCAATGTTGAAACTAATATTATTGAAACTGTAACCCCCGAGGAATACATAAGGGACACTTTCCAGAACGTTCCAGACTCTGAAAAGGTATAGGTATGTGGTACAGTAAGTAAACTAACTCCAAAACAACTCCAATGGCAATTTTTATCAGTTTTTGAATATTTAAGAATTTTAGGAAGAAAGAAGAAGTCCGAAAGGGACACGAGGCCCCCACGAGAGTGGAGGGCTCCCCCCTACTGGGCGCGCCCCCTGTCTCGTTGTCACCTCGTGTGCCTCCCGGACTCCGTTTTCTTGCACGTTACGTTTTTTGGTCTGTAAAAGTTCATTATATATACTCCCGAAGGTTTTGACCATTGTATCACGCAAATATCCTCTTTTTTTGTTTCGAGCTGTTTCTGTTTCAGATTTAGAGCATCATGACATCTCCAAGCGCTCCCAGGGACAAGTTTTTCGAGAGGTTTATCAACCCCTATCTCGTGGAGGTGCTGCAACACCCTCAAACCATTGAGATGCGTGAGGGGGTGCTGCACATCCACGATGTGGAGGGACCAAGGCGTACCGGGAGCGTGGAGACAAAGCTCGAAGCCGTGGAACAACAAGTTTTCAAGTGTCAAGGGATGGTGGAGCGTGGACTCAACGCCAACCAAATGATGATCACGGAGTTCACCCACAACCACAAGCTGGATGCCAAAGTCATTGGGGAGACCATCTTCAAGATTCAAGAGAAAATCGAGCACCTCCAAGACCAGATCTATGACCTGCAAAACCAGAACTGTGAGTATGAATATAGATTTAAGAGGATGAGTTTGGCTGCAGATTTAAGGATCCCGGAGACTCGATCATCCTTCTACGATGGAGAGCCTATGCCTTGGAAGACGTACGGCAAGCCTACATCATCAACAACTCCTACTTCACCACCTCCGAGGACATAATCACATGGGTATGGGCACTCCCCTTGGCAACTGCCAAGCTTGGGGGAGGTACCCCGGTATCGTATCACCATCACACTCCTATCTTTACCGTTTTATTCAGTTTGATCCTTTTTAGTAGTATATTGATCTAGTAGATTGAAGTTTTGATATCAAGTAGTTTGAGTTTTGCTTTATAATCTCTTTTTGTAATCGAGTCCGTGAGCTATCTATAATAAATATTAGTGTTGAGTCAAGGGCTTTGCTATGTTGCTATGATCTTGAGAAAGTAGAAAGAATAAAAGAGTTCATATTGATCTTGTGGATAGTGATAACTTCACATATAGAAAGTATGAGGCATAAAAATTGTTGAGAGTTGGTGAACGTAGTTTTGGTCATCGTTGCAATTAATAGGAAGTGATAAGGAAAGAGGGGTTCACATACAAATATATTATCTTGGACACCCTTTTTTTATAATTGGGAGCACTCATTAAGTATGACATGCTAAAAGAGTTGACGTTGGACAAGGAAGACAACGTAATGGTTTATGTTTTCGCGCATCTTAGTTAAAGTATATTGTCATTGACCTTCCAAACATGTTGAGCTTGCCTTTCCCCCTCATGCTAGCCAAAGTCCTTGCAGCAAGTAGAGATACTACTTGTTCTTCCAAATATCCTTAAACCCAGTTTTGCCATGAGAGTCCACCATACCTACCTATGGATTGAGTAAGATCCTTCAAGTAAGTTGTCATCGGTGCAAGCAATGAAAACTGCTCTCTAAATATGTATGACTTATTAGTGCAGAGAAAATAAGCTTTGTACGATCTTGTTGTGGAAGCAATAAAAGCGACAGACTGCATAATAAAGGTCCACATACAAGGGGCAATATAAAGTGACATTCTTTTGCATTAAGATTTTGTGCATCCAACCCTAAACACGCATGACAACCTCTGCTTCCCTCTGCGAAGGGACTATCTTTTACTTTATGTTTTTACTTTATGCTTGAGTCAAGGTGATCCTCGCCTTTCCCTTTTTCATTTTTTCCTTTGGCAAGCTCCTTGTGTTTGAAAGATCATGATATATATATATATCCAATTAGATGTTAGTTTGTGTTTTGTGTTTAAATTAGTGTTTGTGCCAAGTAAAGCCTTCAGGATGATTTGGATGATAGTTGCTTTGATTCTGTGCAAAAACAGAAACTTCTGCGTCCACTAGAAGAATTGTCAAAATTTGCTGGAGCGTGAAAAAATTCTGAATTTTTTACACATGATTGAGATACAAATTTCCCACGTTGTGCTATTTTTCCAGAATTTTCGGAGTTACAGAAGTATGGTCATTGTCCCGTTTTTGACAGATTCTGTTTTTGTGTTGTTTGCTTGTTTTGATGAATCTATGGATTGTACCGGGGGGTATAAGCCATGATGGAGTTAGAATACAGTAGGTATAATGCAATAATAAAATATGAATGGGTTTACAATAGTACCTAAAGTAGTGATTTGCTTTGTTATACTAACAGATCTCATGAAGGTTTTTATTGAGTTTTGTGTGTTGAAGTTTTCAAGTTTTGAGTGAGATCATGATGTATGAAGGAATAAGGAGTGGCAAGAGCCTAAGCTTGGGGATGCCTGAGGCGCCCCAAGGTAATATTCAAGGACTCCAAAGCATCTAAGCTTGGGGATGCCCCAGAAGACATCCCCTCTTTCTTCTACCAACTATCGGTGATATTACTTGGAGATATATTTTTATTCACCACATGTTAGCTATTTTGCTTGGAGTTTCGTGTATTATATGAGTCTTTACTTTGTTTGCTTTTTAGATTGTCACAATCATATCTTTGCTGAACACACATTTTGAGAGTGACACACATTATTCGTGCTTTTTAGAATACTCTATGTGCTTCACTTATATCTTTTGAGCTAGGCAGTTGCTCTAGTGCTTCACTTATATCTTTTAGAGCACGACGGTGGTCATATTCTAACGAAATTGTTGAACTCTCATGCTTCACTTATATATTTTTGAGAGTTGATAATAGTAATGACAATTAGTACAAATATGAATTTGGTCCTAATATGATAGTTATTCAAGAGGGATATAATAAAAACTTTCATGTAGATCACTGAATATGATAAGTTTGATTCCTTGCACTAGTTTTGCGATATAAAGGTGGTAATATGTGGGTTGTGCTAGTGAGTAATTGTGGTTTAGTAATAATATTGGTGTTAAGGTCTGTGATTCCTGAAGCATGCACGTATAGTCCCTCGTTATGCTATGAAGTTGGAGCATGATTTATTATTGATTATCTTCCTTATGAGTAGCGGCCGGGATGAGCGATGGTCTTTTCCTACAAAGTATCCCCCTAGGGGCATGCATAGTTGTACTTTGCTTCTAGGGCTAATAAACTATGCAATAAGTATATGAGTTCTTCATGACTAATGTGAGTCCATGGATTATAGACACTCTCACCTTTCCACAATTTGCTAGCCTCCTCACTACCGTGCATTGCCCTTTCTCACCTTGAGTTGTGGTTCAAACTTAGTTGGTGCATCCAAACCCCGTGATATGATATGCTCTACACACATAAGCCTCCTTATATCTTCCTGAAAATAGCCACCATACCTACCTATTATGGCAATTCCATAGCCATTTCGAGATATATTGCCATGCAACTTCCACCGACCCATTATTATGACACACATCATCATTGTCACATGCTTTGCATGATCATATAGCTAACATAGTATTTGTGGCTCAGCCACCGTTCATCATTTTTTATACATGTTATGCTCTATCATTACACATCTTGGTACATCGCTAGAGGCATTCATATAGAGTCATATTTCTTTTCTAGTATCGAATTGTAATTTTTGAGTTGTAAGTAAACAGAAGTGTGAAGATCATCATATTCATTATTAGAGCATTGTCCCAAGTGAGGAAAGGATGATGGAGACTCCGGATGAAAAATATTTTTTTTGTCAAAAATAGCCCACAAAAAGGAGGCCAAAAAGATCCCAATAAAAAGAGAGAAAAGAAAAAAATGAAAAAGAGAGAAAAAACGAGAAGGGGCAATGTTACTATCCTTTCCACACTTGCGCTTCAAAGTAGCACCATGTTTTTCGTATTGAGAGTCTCCTATGCTTTCACTTTCATATAACTAGTGGGAATTTTTCATTATAGAACTTGGCTTATATATTGCATTGATAGGCTTCCTCAAATGCCCGAGATCTTCATGAGCAAGAAAGTTGGATGCACACCCACTTAGTTTTATTTTTGAGATTTCATACACTTATTGCTCTTAGTGCATCCGTTGCATGGCAATCAGTACTCCCTGCATTGACATCAATTGATGGGCATCTCCATAGCCTGTTGATTAGCCTCGTCAATGTGATACTTTCTTCTTTTTTATCTTCTCCAAATTATCTCCATCACCATACTCTATTCCACCCATAGTGATATATCCATGGCTTGTACTTATGTATTGCGTGAGAGTTGAAAAAGCTAAAGCGCATTAAAAAATATGAACCAATTGCTCAGCTTGTCATTGGGTTTGTGCATGAAAAATACTTTGCATTAATAAGATGGAGCATGACAAGGCTATATGATTTTGGAGGGATAAAGTTCTTTAGCATTGATATTTTGAAAGATATGATTGTTTGTTGGCATGCCTTCTTGTTGTTGTTGTTGTTGTTGTTGTCCGTCTGTAGGTTAGTTTCTAGGTTAGTCTGTAGGTTAGTTCGGTTAGTTGCTAGGTTAGTTAGGTTAGTTTCTAGGTTAGTCTATAGATTAGTTGTTGGAAAAATTTATAGGAGAAGAAAACAACAATAAGAAGAAAACAACAACAACAACAACAACAACAACAACAACAACAACAACAACAACAACAACAACAACAACAACAACAACAACAACAAGAAGAAGAAGAAGAAGAAGAAGAACAAGAAGAAGAACAAGAAGAAGACACGACACCACCGACACCTCGACCCCCGACACGACCCCATCTACACCCCGGCCCCAAACACCCCCGACAGCCCGACCCCTGACATGACACCCC
>NC_041393.1:364681277-364694423 GCF_002162155.2 Triticum dicoccoides | reverse complement strand
GACCGCCTCGACACCCCGACAAGACTCCACCGACCCCTCGACCCCCAACACCTCGAGACCCCGACACGGCACCTCCCGAAAAAGGTGCTCTTCGACCGTCCAGAGGCCGACAGGGTCATATATTTGTGAATTATGAGTTAGGTCAGGTATTCAATTATTATTATGTACATATATATATATATTTTAATTTGCTTAAGTTATTAGGTATTCAATTTTTTATTATGTTCATGATACACACTTCAATTTTTTTATTATGTTTATGTTGTACTAATTTTGTTTAATCTTTGTCATTGCAGGTGTTGACAGATGGTTGGCTTGGGTCGAGAGCGCTCCGAGCCTCCTTCCTTGGCGCGTGCTGGGAGGGGTCTTGTTATTGCACCCCAGCACCTTCGGAGAGCGCTGGTAGATAGCATGTAGACACCCCCATCACCTTCGGCGGGCGCTTCTTCTTCGGTCGGGAGAGGTCGGGGGAAGAAGATGGGTGCAGGTAGAGGTGGACGTGGCGCTGGGAGAGGTAGGAAGGTTGTTGGGCCTTCCTCGCCGCCACCCCCCACTGAGTCTCTGGACACCGGAGTGCTCCGTCTCAGGTGGACCCGTCTCAGACTCCGGTCCACGATCCTCGGGTCGCCGAGCCTCTGGTCGCCGAGCCTCGGGTCCCAGAGTCTTCCTCCCAGGAGACTCGGGTCCCAGAGTCTTCGTGCCACGTGACTCCGAAGACTAGCGGCCATGATGATGGTGTTGAGGAGACCTTTTCTGAGGATAGCTACAGCAAGGGCGAGCTGGTTGAGGAGGGCAAGAAGGTCTACCAGCGTGGTGGTACTAAGGTATTGTCCGTGCCGGCGACCCGCGACCAGAGGTGGTTGATTCAGCCTAACGGGGAGAAGTAAGTGCATTTACTATTTTTAACCTTTTTCCTTCATGTTTCTTCAAATTAGTATCTAATGCGTTGGCCGTGTCATACTGCAGGGGTTGGATACACGCAGATGGTGTCTGCAGGCCCAACCAGCTCCCTGGTACTCTTTGCCGGCACCACTTCCCGGGGTGGGTCACGTTGCCCAGTGAGGGTGAGCTTCCATAGCTAGCACTGACCTGGGAGCTGTACGAGGCTGCCCTGGCCCCACTGAGGGAGATGGTCGATGGTGTCGTGTGCGAGACGGTGGCCGACATTGTGAGACGGTGGTTTTGGGTAATTTCTCCGTTACAGAATTAAAAATCAATAGTACATAGTGATTGTACTAATGATCAGTATTTTTTAGTTTGATTGCATACCTTCTACAGGTGCCTTGAGGAACACGAGGCGGACGCGGCTATGGTTCTTGAAGCCGAGTGCAAGTGCCTACTTCAGAACTTACAACACGAGGCTCGGGTGCAGGCTGTTTGAGACTACTACGGCTCGACTAACATTAGGAGGCAGAAGAAGAAGTGCCGCAGCAAGTATCTGAGTAAGGACAAGTACATGAAGGTAATTACCTATTGTTAAGGCCTTGTACTTAGTTTCCTTGATTTGATTCGTAGGCGTAGTGCTAAAATTTCTCTTTGTCTAACTTAGGTGCCCCCGAGATGGTGTGCGAATAAGATGGACTGTTGGGAGAGGTTGGTGGATGAGTGGTGCTCTCCCCAATGGCTAGCCGTCCACAACAAGGCCAGGGACAAGCGTGCCCAGATGCAAGGTGTGCCACACCATCAAGGGAGATCCAACCTGTTTGAGTACGGGGATCACTAGGTATGTGGTTTGAGCCCTTAACGATTCATGCAATTTCATTCTTCATGCTAGCTTTAGCCCTTTAATTACTAATTTACCCTGTTCCTCTCTTTCAAGCGCGACACAACAAGAAGGAGGTGCCACCGCTGTATGACCTCTATGCCATGGCCCATAGTGCCCCGTTCAAGAAGGCCAAGGCATTCTCGGAGGATGACGTTGATCCAGAGAGCTTCACCAACATCTCCTTCCACAACAAGCTCGTGAGGTACAGAGACTGGGGGAAGAAGATGAAAGGTCAGGACTTCAACCCGAGCCAGAGTCCTTTTGATCCTGAGCACGTGATGCTATCTGGTGATGGGAGGAGACATGGCTTGGTAGCCATTGGGGATGGACTAATAGGTTACCCTAGAAGTCTCCCAAAGATCAAGAAGTGCCAGACGATGTCTCTTCCTAAGATGAGGCCTCGACCACGGCCAATGGAGCTCTACGTCGAGGCTAGGGCCCAGGAGCTTCTGGCGGAGGCAACTGGGCAGGCGGCACAGAGGGAGAGGCAGCTGGAGGAGAGGACGGCTAATCTGTTGGAGGCGGAGAGGAACCGGAACGACGCGGGTCACTGGGCCCTATACGAGCTCCTCATGGTAAGTTTCTCCCACATACTAGCCAAATCATGCACGTAATGTTCGTTTCATTACTAACTAAATGAGTAACTCGTGAAAACAAAATGTGTAGTCTGTGTGCAAGAAAACCGGCCAGACCCCTCTGCCAATGCCCCAGATTGGTATAGCAGACACGATGAGTTTCATTTGAATGGTTATTAGTTACTAGTATTCGCATTTCACTTGCATCATGATAACTAAACATTGCAAATGATCTTTGGTGCAGCACGCCTCCCAAAAAGGATCGACTGATCCTTCTCTGTCTTGCGATGGCATAACCCCGACCGGTACTTCACCTCACTGATGATGGTAAGTTTTCCCAAGTGTTTTGCTTAACAAATGCATACTTAGCTTAAGAAATGACCTATACTTAGCTTATTTTCCTTGGAAATGATAGAATAACCTTACATACCTCCAAAATGACATGTTCTACGTAGGATACCTATAAAATGACCTATATTTAGCATTTTTTCCTCCAAAATGACTTGATATGCTTTGTTAGCTAGAAAATGGCATAACTACCTAGGATAGCTCAATAATGATCTATAGCTAGCTTAGCTAATTCATTTATGACATAATTAGCTCACTTAGGTAAAAAATGGCATAACAACCTAGGATAGCTCAATAATGATCTATAATTAGCTTAGCTATTTCATTTATGACATAATTAGCGCACTTAGGTAAAAATGGCATAATAACCTTGGTTTAGCTCCAAAATGACCTATACTTAGCTTATTTTCCTCAAAAATGACATAATAACCTTACTTAGCTCCGAACTTACATACTTTACCTAGGATAGCTATAAAATGACCTATACTTTGCCTTTTTTCCTCCTAAATGACTTAATATTCTTAGTTAGCTGAAAAATGACATTACTACCTAGGATAGCTAAATAATTATCTATACTTAGCTTACCTAGTTCATTTATGACATAATTAGCTTACTTAGGTAAAAATTGGCATAATAACCATGGTTTAGCTCCAAACTATCATATAATTAGTTTATTTTCCTCCAAAATGACAAAATAACCTTACCTAGCTCCAAAATGACCGATTTTAACTAGGATAGCTCTAAAATGACCTACACTTACCATTTTGTCCTCTAAAATGAATAAATATGCTTAGTTATCTCAAAAATGGCATAACTACCTAGGTTAGCTCGAAAATGACCTATTTACCTAGCTTAGCTCTAAAATGACCTACACACTTAGCATTTTTACTTACCTTAGCCAAAGAATGGCATTTTTACCTACCTTAGTTAGAAAAAGAAGAAGAATAAGAAGAAGGAGGAAGAAGAAGAAGAAGAAGAAGAAATCTTCTTCGTCTTCTTCTTCTTTTTCTTCTTCTTTTTGTTCTTTTTCTTCTAGCTAGTCTTCTTCTTCTTCTAACTTTCATCTTTCCTAATTTGCAGATTTGCTTGAGATGAGGAAGCTTGCATTGATGGAAACTTGTTGCAAACTCTTACCTGTGCTTGTGCTTCCTTTTTGTTTATGGAAACTTGCTACAAACTTGTTGGATATGTATGTATGGATATGTTGATGGAAACCATTGTATGTTGTTGGAAACTTGTATATGTTCATGTTGTTGGAAACTTGTATATGCTGTTGGAAACTTATTGTTGGTATGATTGTTGAAATTATTTTGAAATGTGTGTATATATATGTGTGTGTGTGTGTGTGAAATTCTGTCAAATTGAATGAATTTAGGAAAAAACAGGAAAAACAGGGGCTATATAGCCACTTTGTCGTCTGCTAGCAGACGGCAAAGCTGCCACGTGGCAGCTACCTGTACAACCTGGGGTGTACTAGGCTAGCCTATATGGAAGATTTGTCGTCAGCCAGCAGACGACAAAGGACTTTGCATCTTTGTTGTCCACTGGCCGACGACAACGATGCAAAGGTCATTGCCATCTGCCAGCTGATGGCAAAGCACGTCGTTAACCACTTAACGGACCTGAACTGCCACGTGTGCCATCCAGGCTCTTTGTCGTCTATCAGCAGACGAAAAAGCTCTTTGCATCTCTACCGTCTGCCAGCAGACGGCAAAGAGGCCTTTGTTGTAGCCTACTCAACCAGACCTATTGCGGTCAGCTTGGCATGCCTTTGCCGTTAGCCATGGCTGACGGCAAAGTGCATGATTCCTGCAGTGTTTTATATGCAATTATGTATCATTATATATCATTTTCTGGGACTAACCTATTAACTTAGTACCAAGTGCCAATTGCTGCTTTTTTGTCTATTTTTGTTTTTTCAGAATTTCAGTACCAAATGAAGTCCAATTGCCACGAAACTTATTGGAGATTTTTTCTGGACGTAAGAGACCCTAGAACCTTTGGGAGAGGGCCAGAAGATGAAGGAGTAGCGCACAAGGTGCCAGGGCATGCCCTGGTGCCTTATGGAGCCCACTTGCATCCGTTTGACCTAATTCCGCCTCTATAAATTCTCTAAAATCAGGAAACCAACAGAGAGCCACCCAAAATACTTTTTCCGCTGCCGCAAGCTTCTGTTCTCACGAGATCCCATCTGGAGGCCTTTTCTGATACTCTGCCAAAGGGGGGATCGATCACGGAGGGGCTCCACATCAACTTTGCCGCCCTTTCGTAGTAGTTAGGTCGCTTCTTCTCTCTCTTTGATCTTCAATACAATGTTCTCCTTGATGTTCTTGGAGATCTATTCAATGTAATCACTTTTTGCGGTGTGTTTGTTGGGATCCGATGAATTGTGAGTTTATGATCAGATTATCCAGGAATATTATTTGAGTCTTCTCTGAACTCTTTTATGCATGATTATTATAGCTTTGTATTTCTCTCTGGTCTATTGATTTGGTTTGGCCAACTAGATTGATTTCTCTTGCAATGGGAGAGGTTCTTTATAATGGGTTCAATCTTGCGGTGATCTACATCCCAGCAGAAAGGGACAAGACACGTATTTGTATTCTTGCCATTAAGGATAAAAATATGGGGTTTATTCATCCGTGAGATTACTTTGTCTACATCATGTCATCTTGCTTAAGGCGTTACTCCATTCTTTATGAACTTAATACTCAAGAGGCATGCTGGATAGTGGTCGATGTGTGGAGTAATAGTAGTAGATGCAGGCAGGACTCGGTCTACTTCTCTTGGACGTGATGCCTATATACATGATCATTGGCTTGGATATCGTCATGATTATTCTCTTTTCTATCAATTTCAATCAGTAAGTTGTTTACCCATCATATGCCATTTTCAAGAGAGAAGCCTCTAGTAAGTTGTTTACACATGTGGCAACTTGCGATGGATACAAACTTATCCTAGTCCAATGGGTTAAAAACATATCCTGACCCGGAACCCGCCCATGTCACGCACATGTCATCTCTACATGAATATGAGCATTATATGATGCAACATGCCAACCATGACCAAAATATAATGATGACATCCAAAATAAATTGATGTTGTAACATTCCAAACCTCTTTGCAAGATTTGGCAAAAAAAGAATCATATCAAATAACACATAATAATATCTTGAAGATAGCAATCAAGACATTATATTAACATACAAAGGAGGATTTGTAGCACCAAGGTGCTCCACCCCCTATATGAACATTAAGTTCAAAAAATCACCAGAAAATTTTATTCTTTGGGGGGATTTTGGGATATCAAACTTGGGTGTTGAATCTACTTTCGTATGAAATTTCTTGAAAAAATACCATGAAATGTATCCATGGCAAAAAAAAAGATAGAAGAAAACTATGCACGTAAAAAAATGTTTGGACAGATTTTAGTTTGGACTATATTTCCTTTGCCACTTTTTTCACGAAACTTCACCCGGGAGTGGATTGGGCACCCGGGTTTGATATCCTCAAATTCCAGAGTTTTTTAAGTTTAATATTCATAATATAGAGAAGCACCCGGGAGCTCTTGTGTATTTCCTAACATACATACTATAACTTGAGCACACACTTATATGTGGTTTCACGACAAACAAGAATGAAGTAGAAGTGGTTAACTAAATGCTTTGTTAAATACGCACACACAAAATAAATCTGGGTATATTCAGACAACGGGAAGAAAACTGAGCCCTTAGAGGGTCTCTAGTATATTTACAGAAGGGAAAAAAATGAACACCACTTGCAATACATTTTGTACCGAGCAAAGAAACAAAATGTACAGTAAAAGATGTTTTGGAATCATGTGTATAGAAAATGGGCGACTACACATGTACATACATACACAAAATTAGTACTGGACCTCTTGTAACTCCAGGTCGTATGCAATAGAGACAATCCTAAATAACTTACAACTATGCAATTGTGGCATTGTTCAACAAAAAGACAGCTTGGCACCACCCAAAAAGACAAGAATTCTGTGCAAAAACTTCAGTGGCACGGAGACATGACGTTTGGTCAAATTACAGGGACAATCCGTTGAGTAAAATCAACAGAAAATTGTTCAGCCTGCTCCACAGCTCCTGGACTTATTTCAGCAACAGACAATTCTAGATCAGTAGTCTTCGGTGAAGCCTGCTTCAGTACTTATTTCTCTACAGAGTATACTGAGAGAAATTAGTGTGATTTCTTTGAAACAAACTAACACAAGAATAGACGCAATGGCCTCACCTCGTCAGCGACCCCTTCCTGAAGCTGCCTTCTATATCCTGAAATCTGCAGAAAAAATCAGAATCAAAATCAAAATCAGAGACATGATAGAACAACATTATCTTGCGAAATATGCACCTAATCGAACAGGAAGCAAACTTATCATTAAAAGATCCATCACACACATACCTGCTCTGCTTCTATTGGCAGCTTGGCATCAGAGCTGTCGGGAACGAGTAGCTCAACACTGTTAGAAATATTGTGCGGCCTAGTCATGGCAGTCCTGCCGCTGCTAGCCTCCATGGCCAGCACAAAAAAGGGCATGTCGTTGGAGCTTGAGAACTAGAGAGGCAGAGATAACACTAAAGGGAATAACGCCGACAGAGAAAACAAAGTAACTTACAGCCCAGTTCATCTTCCTTATTCACCTAGGCACGCTGATCTCTGCACTCGCCGGTGCTAGCCGTCATCCACAAGACAACGGGCATGAGGAGCAGCATCACCGATCCATGGCTTTGTGAGCCGCATATAAGTCCCGCCCCAAAAGACGGAACCAGGGAGGGTTCCGGTGCATCGGCCTGGGGTAGACCAAGTGATCCCTTGACCAGCGGTAGCCTACGACGGAGTGGAGCCGCAACTCAAACCACTTCGCCCGCAACAGTGCGCAGCTGTCGGCCGTCCGAGGCGACCTGATCTGGGAATCCCTCTCCACAAATCCCAACTTCTATACTATTGTGCACCCCCATCACCGACCAAACCTCGCTGGATAAGAGAGAGGCCAACCTCCCTAACCCCGCAGTGCCACCGGCCGGAGGGAGCACCGCAGAGACGGGAAAGGAGCCAGGGGGAACCTTATCCCACAGCATTGACGTCGCCCCTGCCTGCCCGCCAGTGCCAGAATAAAATCCTAAAACAACATTATCTACAACCGCATCACGGTCGTACACTGTCCCGCACACCTCCGAGAGCCCGACGGCTTACCGGAGGCGATGGAGACCAGCGGAGGCAGCCCGCCTGGAAACCGCCTCTCGCGTCGGGAGAGAGACCGAGAGATTTGCACCGTGTGTAGCGACTTTGATCTTTAGGAGGGGTACTCGAAACTTCTGTTTCTTTCCCGAGAGAAATAGAAACAAGTAGTCCGTCTGACATGCGGGGTGCTTCTGCAAAATGTTGTACAAGTGGCTCAAGCATAACTTATCTCACTCTCAGCCGTCCGTTTCAGATCAGACGGCACATATGCCACAAAAGCAGGCACGCCGTCACCACCAACTCGCATTTTTATAGGAGTAGAGATAGAGAAAACTATGATCCCCGGGTTTACTTTTATCATGTATTAAAATCCAAAAATACCTTTCAACAATTTATCTTTACTTTATTTCATTTTGTGTTTTATTATCTATTTAACACTACGAGATTTAATCCTTACAATTAACCACCGAGAGATCGGCAATCCCTTGTTTGCCTTGGGTGCACGTATTTGTTATTTTATGTGTAGGTACTGCTAACAAGGTGTTGCATGGTTCTCCTATTGGATTTATAACCTTAGTTCTTAACTGAGGGAAATACTTATCTCTACTGTACTGCATC
Organism: Triticum dicoccoides; assembly: GCF_002162155.2. Classification (NCBI taxonomy): domain Eukaryota; kingdom Viridiplantae; phylum Streptophyta; class Magnoliopsida; order Poales; family Poaceae; genus Triticum; species Triticum dicoccoides. The sequence goes on along the minus strand of NC_041393.1, from coordinate 364,685,903 downwards.
ATCCTCTCCTCTTCGAGAAAATCCCAACATAGCTCACAAGTAGAAGGAAGAATTTCTGGCGCCGTTATCGAGGAGAAATCACCAACATCTATGAGGTAGCTACGCATAAACTTTGATCTCTTGTGATGTAATTTAATTTCCATTTCCTCTCATTTTCATCTCCCCCACTTCTAAAATGTTTTTACAAAAAAAGAAAAAAAATTATGTTTGCCTTTTTGCTTCCTTGCTTGTTTTATTTGCTTTCTTGTGCACACTTAAAAATAGAAAATTAAAGCGCAAAATTAAGGTGACAATGGATCCACTTGATATTTTCTACTTGGATAATCTTCAATCCATATGTGCTCGTGCTGAAACCCCAACTAGTTTAGTTGAGGGGAAATCATTACATGAGCATGCTCATTTTGTGCATCACTGCTTGTCTCAAAAAGAGAGACTCTTATGGAATCAAATAAATTGTTTGCTATGCTATGCTTGGAATCTATGTGAAATTTAATATTTTACTTGTTGCTCGGAGAACCCTAAAAATTACCTTTCCTACCTATGTGAGTTTAATGATAATGAAATCTTATCTTCTTATGCCAAAGGTGTTTATAGTTACTATGATATCAAACAAATTAAAGAATTTGTCGCTTTTAAGGGTGCTTATGAAGTTGCTTTCTTTGATTGAAAAGTATGATATTACTCTCTACAAATCTGAAAAATTTGCCATACTTGAATATCTCTATGAAAACTATGCTTTTAATGCCTATGTTAGTGAATTCATTAGGAGAATGTTTGTTGCTTTGGAAGAGAATAATGATATGCATGAATATATAGATAATTATGATTCCGTTGATTTGATTGAAACATCCTCCTGATACGTCTCCGTCGCATCTACAATTTCTGATTGTTTCATGCCAATATTATAAAACTTTCACATACTTTTGACAAAAAATTATATGATTTTATTGGACTAACATATTGATCTAGTGCCCAATGTCAGTTCATATTTGTTGCATACTTTTTGTTTCGTGGAATATCCATATCAAACTAATTCCAAACATGATAAAAATTTAGGGAGAATTATTTTGGATTATATGTGATTTTTGGGAGTTGGAATCATCGTAAACGGTGGTCCACGGCCTCCACCACCCACCAGGGCCTGTTGGGCACCCCCTAGCACGCCTAGGTTCTTGTGGGCTCCCCGTAAGTCGGTTGGCCTCTTCTTGGGGCACAAGAAAGATAATTTATGGAAAAAAATGTGTAAAGTTTCAGCGCAATCGGAATTACGGATCTCTGGGACTTTAAGAAACGGTGAAGGGCAAGAAAACAGGAATGCAGAACTAAAGAGAATAGAGGGATTGATCCAATCTAGGAGGGGATCCTGCCCCTCCGCCGCCATGTCAACCATGGACCAGAGGGGGAACCCTCCTCCCATCTAGGGGGGAGGCCAAGCAAGAAGGAGGAGGGGGCTCTCTTCCCCCCTCTCTCGGGGGGCGCTGGAGCGCCACCGTGGCAATCATCATGACGACGATCTACTCCAACAACTTCGCCGCCGTCAACACAAACTCTCCCCCCCTCTTTGCAGCGGTGTAACCTCTCTTCTACCTGATGTAATATCTACTTAAACATGGTACTCAACGCTCCCAATATTCTATGGCTATCTTATGATGTTTGAGTAGATTCGTTTTGTCATATGGGTTGATAGATGATCATGATTGGTTTGAGTTGTATGTTTTATTTTCGTGTTGTCCTATGGTGCCCTCCATGTTGCACAAGCGTGCAGGGATCCCTGCTGTAGGGTGTTGCAATATGTTCATGATTCGCTTATGGTGGGTGGCATGAGAGAGAGAGAGAGAGAGAGAGAGAGAAGCACATACCCGAGTAAGTGGGTTGTTGCGTGTGGGAGTAACGAGGACTTGATGCTTAATGCTATGGTTTGGGTTTACCTTAATGATCTTTGGTAGTTGCGCATGCTTGCTAGAGTTCCAATCATAAGTGCATATGATCCAAGTAAGAAAAGTATGTTAGCTCATGCCTCTCCCTCATATAAAATTGCAATAATGATCACATGTCTAGTTATCGATCACCTAGGGACAAATAACTATCTTGTGTGAAAAAAAGCTCTCTACTAAACAACTAAATTTTATTATCTTGCAATTTATTTGTAGTTTTATTCTTCCAAAGTAGTTCTAGCATCACACCTACAAAATAGTTTCATACTTGTTCTAGGTAAATCAAATGTTAAGGTGTGCGTAGAGTCATATCGGTGCTCGATAGAACTTGAGGGAATATTTATTCTACCTTTAGCTCATTGTTGGGTTCGACACTCTTATTTATCAAAAAAGGCTACAAACGATCCCCCATACTTGTGGGTTATCAAGACCTTTTTCTGGCACTGTTGCCGGGAACAATAGCGTGGGGTGAATATGGTCATGTGTGCCTGTTTGCTTTATCACTAAGTATTTTTTATTTTGTGCTCTTGTTTCCTATCTTTAGTTATGGGTAGAAACGCAAAATATCAAAAAAAAAAGTTGTACCTACTAAACCAATTGTTGAAGAACGACCCAAAATCTATCATCGCTACAAAAAAACCACTTCTGTGATGATATGTGTTTGTCACTATAGGTCACGTTTTCTATCATGAATGTACATCCATGACAATTTTATGACCGAATCAAGATAGTCATACCTGTCCTGTCGTAGAAGTGTTCCCTAACAATACTAAAATTATCATCACGGAAGTGTCCACTTCCATGACGGTAAATGGCGCGTCATAGAAGTCTTTTCATCAAGGGTAACTAACACATGGCATCCACCGTAACGGCTCGCCAGTAAGCTATCGGGTTCCGGTTTGGATCCGATAACCCGTTAACAGCCCCGACTAATGGGGATTTTCCACTTGTAAAATTCTCATTCGCCGGATGATCCACGGGTCAACTCATAGTTGGGATAGATGTCATACCTACAAGGACGGAAGACGCCTATGATATGTCAACACGTGACACAACCCAACAGTGGCCCATTCTGGTTAAAAGGCCGAGCCTGTCAAAATAAGTGGGTCGGCCAGGTAGCGGCCTAGTTGCGTGAGGCCCATTCACAACCATAGCCCATACGAGTTACACAGAATCAACCCATCAAAGGCCCATTCTATATTTGACAATTTCCAGCCCATCGTCAGTTCCAGCTCGTTAACAGCCCGCTATGTCTTTGGGCTCAATTACGGCCCGACCTTCTTTCGGCCTGTTAGCAGCCCATTATAGATATGGACCAATATGCCGCTAGTATGTCTTTTGGCCTTTTCTCGTCCCATTTTGTAGTTGGGCCAATTTCTAGCATGTTGTGACTTTCAACCTTTCTTCGGCCCATTCTGTACATGGGCTAACCTCTAGCCCATTTTTTCTTTCGGCCTGTTAACGGCCCACACAACAGTTGGGCCTTTGCTGGTGCCACCTGATGTTGGGTCCATTAGCGGCCCATGTTAAGCAAGACACAATTTCAGCCTGATGTGACTTTCGGCCTGTTGAAAGCCTAGTTTGTAAATTGGGCCTCTTTTGGCCCAAAACAGTTTCGGCCCCTTACTGGCCTGTAAAATAAAAGGGACGAGACAAAATTGTCATTTATTTCGGCCTACTAGAGGCCCGCGGGTTGTTTCCATTTATACGGCCCCGTCGAGCTTTCGGCCTGTTAATGGCCTGCTAAGAGTCATTGTTACGATGGGCCATATCAATTGGGATCCACTACATATTAGCTGACTAGCCCAATTAAGGCCCTCTTTGACTACACATGTTTGTTCGTTTGGATGGCATCCAAGTAATGTTTGGGCGTGTTGGCTCTTGTTTCAACGACATAGCATATACAAAGAATTATCCTACTCTATACTATCACCTCTAAAAAACCTACACTATACAATAAAGAGACTAAGACATAGAAACGAAGAATAATCCTACACTATACAATAAATAATTTACAGTAGATTATATCCACTGGGCATTATAGTTCAGCACCAGTGATAATAAAGCATACAGAAATAGCAGATTACATACACTAGGCAAATAAAGCTCATACATCATGGACCTGCATCAACAGAACTTACCATTTGAACTATAATCTATTCAGAAAATAGGATTGGCCGGATTCAGATAACACAAATTTCAGTCTGCAAAATCTCCAATTACTTTGTGGTAACCTCAGTGTCTTGTTTCATTTTTTTTACTCCTGCATCTAATACCTGCAACTCCAGCCTCAGTATTTTGATTACATGTTGAGAAGCATATACATGTTGTCTTGCCACTTCTAGTTGATGCTCGAGAACATCTACACATTCCAATTCCAATCCATAATCATTTGGTAACAACCATGTTGCACTTCTCTGAGACCTTTGCGTTGATGTCACTTCATCCTGAAATGTTTCTGTAAGTACACATGACTAGGGCAAAAATATATTTAAAACAGTGAAGCGAGCAAGATAGACTATCTTGTACATGGCAAAACATGACTAACAATAATGTTATACGTCATGAAGCTAATCAAGTGATATTTTAAAAATTATAAAAATGGTAGTCTGTGCAGCCCGCATACATAAATGTCTCTTAGCTCACCAGAGGATCCTGATGTTGGGGCTAAATCCAAAACACAGACATGTTA